>NW_026131891.1:0-33007 GCF_903995435.1 Acomys russatus
TACCATCTGGTCACAGCAAAGGATAGAGTGCAAGCACAGGGAAACATCAGCCAACTTTGGGGGTGCAGGAATAAAGACTGAACTTATGCCGCAGAAGTTCCTGGGGGCAGTATCACTACGGCACTAGAAAACTCCTGCGATCGGACAGCGTCTCACTTTCAGGATGGCAACTTCCAGTGATGTGGGGCTGGTCCTCCTGCTCTGGCCTGACCACAGCTGGACCCATTTGGACTGAATGAAAGACCAGACACTGCAAGGTGCAGTCCCTTTACATAGGCCCCCACCTACCACCTTGTCACAGCAACCCTGTCTCCTGGCCCTTATAGTCATGCTCCTGTTAAGAGCTTTTGTGCCACCAGTGCCCACTTCTCCTGGATTTATGCTTCAGCCCTTAGTGCCCTCTCTTTTGTTTCACATGTTCAGGACTGTGCAATGTGGCCCTGTGCCCTGTTCCCTGGGACACAGGCCTATGTCCTATTAAGTTCCCCTTCTGAGCAGTAAAGGAAAAGAGAGAAGACATGGCCACTAGCCCCCACTCTCACGACCTAGGCTTGCGGGCTACTTTCTGCTTATTTTAAAATATAAAATATTAGCCACCCAACAGATATAATATGGAAAAGTTTATTATACGGGGAGAGGTACTCCAGAAAGGAAGCAAGAGAGAAAGAGACATCAAGAAAAGAACAAGAGAGGGAGGTAAGAGAGGTAAAAGAGAGAGACAAAGTGGGTTTGTCCTTTTTATAATCCTGAGTAGGGTCATGCCTAGTGGCAGCAAGGTAATGACATCATAGGTTGCTAGGCAGACTAGGCCCAGTATGCTAACACTTATACTACAGCCGCTGTGGGTCACTTGAGGCCTCAGGCTGACAAAGTCACCATCTCTATTGTGACAGCCACCATTCTAGAGGGACTAGGGAGATCTTATTTCCCTTGTTCCAACAAACAGATACTCACCCAGAAGAGGAGTGAGGGTGTCACTTCTCTCAACTGTTGGACCAGATCCAGGCATGTGGCCTTGGCCAAATGTAAGGGTCCAGCCTCCTCCAGATCAGTTCCTGCCAATAACACCTGATGGAATAGACCTGATGCCTAGAATTATAATGACGAAAGGCATAAGAACAGCATCCCTCCACTGATGCTCACGATGTGGCCTGTGAAGACAGCACACATAGGGCTCAGCTCAACTGAGGGCCTTAGTAGGAACTCAGGAGAAACACCCGAAGTCAAACCCAGGCTCTTTGGAGACCAGTCAGAGGGGAAAGCACTGATTTTAAAAGTAATAATGAAGTCCCTGCTCATAGAAGTTGGGACATTTGCATCAGTCTTACATCATTTTTTACCCTATTAAAATTATAGACAAAACAAAGGGCAAACCTGTCTCAAGTGATTCCTCGCCACCCAGTTAAGTGTGCCATGCAGATGGAACAGGGCACCATGGGGCTAAAAGAACACAAGGACTGAAGCAGTGAGTGTTTCAGGAAAGGGGCTGCAATCTTAGCTGCCTGAGGTAAAGTGAGAGCACATCAAGATGGAGGAAAGGCAAAGAGAAGGAAAGGAGGGAAGGAAAGAGGGCAGGAGGGGGAGGTGGGAGAAATAGAAAGGAGAGAAAAGAACATAGAACTTGGAAGGAAGGAGGAAGGGTATGAAGAGACAAAGAGTGAGCCAGAGGGAAAGGAGGCCTAAAGAAGGAGCAAAAGTGAGAGGGAGGAGGGAGACAAAGGAGGAGGGAGGGAGGGAGGGAGACAAAGGAGGAAGAGGGAGAGAGGGAGGGAGGGAGAGAAAGGAAGAGGGAGGGAGGGAGAGAAAGGAGGAAGAGGGAGAGAGAGAGAGAAAGGAAGAGGGAGGGAGAGAAGGAGGAGAGGAGAGAGGGGGGAAGGAGAGAAAGGAAGAGGGAGGGAGGGAGAGGAGAAGAAGAAGAAGAGAGAGAGGGAGGGAAAGGAAGAGGGAGGGGGAGGAGAGAAAGGGGAGAGGAGGGAGGAGAGAGAAAGGAAGAGGGAGGGAGGGAAAGAAAGGAAGAAGAGAGAGAGGAGGGAGGGAAAGGAGGAGGGAGGGAGGGAAAGGAGAAGGGAGGGAGGGAGAGAGAGAAAGGAAGAGGGAGGAGGGAGAGAGAAAGGAAGAGGGAGGGAGGGAGAGAAAGGAGGAAGAGGGAGAGAGGGAGGGAAAGGAGGAGGGAGGGAGGGAGGGAAAGGAGGAGGGAGGGAGGAGGAGGGAGGGGGAGGGGAGGAGGGAGGGAGAGAAAGGAAGAGGGAGGGAGGGAGAGAAAGGAGGGGGAGGGAGGGAAAGGAGGAGGGAGGGAGGGAAAGAAATGAGGAGGGGGGAGGAGGGAGGGAGAGAGGGAAGGAGAGGGAGGAGAAAGGAAGAGAGAGGAGGAAGCAAAAGAGGAAAATAGGGATTGAAGAGAGAGGGAGAGAGAAAGGAAAGAGAAAAGAGAGAAGGAAGACAGGAATGGAAGGAGGGAGGGAAGGGAGAGAGAGAGAGGAAGAAAGGGAGGAACAGGAAAGGATGAAGGGAGGCATGGATGGAGGGACAAAAGCAGGGAAAAAGGAGGGTGGAAAGGAAAGACAGAAGTGGAAAGGTGAGGGCAAGGAAAGATGAGGATCTGAGGAGTGAGGAATGAGGAGAAAGGGGGGAAAATAGGAAGAGTGGACAGTAGGAAAAGAGAATTGACAGAGGAAGAGAAAAATGAAAGGAGAAAGAAGAGTGAGAGGAGCAAGGAAAAGAAGGAGGAAAGGAGAAAGGAAGAGGGTACCCATTCCTTTGAGAAGTTCCCTTGAGGGAGTTGAGAAGACACAGCTGAACCCTGCATGGACTATTGAGGACTGTAGATGCCCCCCAAGTCAGTGTCACCAGGACCCATCCTTATATCCTAGGAAGGCAGACAAAGGCTGGGATGCTGGTAACAGAAAGTATAACATTCAGGATGCTTTTTCCTCTGCCCTCCTCTGTTCTTTCTCCTTCTCCCCTTCCTTCCTCAGAAACCTAAAGGCCAACCAAATCAGGAAAATTACCTACAAGCATGGTTCTGCCCTGCAGGAGAAAGGATTTAGCCACAAAACCACAAGGCTGTGCAACCAGCTGCCAGTGGAAATAGTCTTAAATGTCCACCAAAAGAGAGTTCGGGAAGAGGTCTCTGCCAAGAATAAGTCCACATTTCTGAAACATGCACCAACACCCTAGCTGTCACTCAGAACCAGAGGAGGGCCCTGCTTCCTGATTTTCTCTGTAAGCTACTGAGGTGGCCTTGAGACAGGGATTTGTAAGCTCCTGACTGGGCCCTCTTTCTGTCATGCAAATTCTCCCATGAATTCACAGAGCCGAACATGGAAGGACCAGGTATGTTCATCCACATTCTTGGACTCAGAGTCAAGTAAGTTTTGGTGCTTCCCACCTATGGGCCTTGAACGGCAGCAACACATCACTCATGCTTGGCCTAGATCACAGGAGCTAATTTTTTGTGAGCTCTGAACATGGCAGTGGTGGGGGTGGGGAGTAGGTGTCCTTAGATGGACCTAGCAAAACAGGAAAGACAAGTCACTGTAGGCAGAGAGCCAAGTCACAGGCCAGGGGTAGAGAGGAGGTCACAAAAATGCATGCAAAAAAAAAAAAAAAAAAAAAAAAAAAAGGGACAAGAGACAGGTACCCAGCTCCTGCCAGTGTCTGTCCACCCTGCCTGAGCAGCAAATAAAACCTCAGTGCTTCCCCTGGCTCAGCCTCAGTCCCTTAGTCCTCTCTGCTGTGCAGACATAGGACACAGCAGCTCCCTCTCTGAGCCTGTGCTGCACAGAGACACTCATACGCGTGTATGGGTGCATGTACACATTAGTTGACATACATATATGTCAACATGTGTGCTATACACATGTATTCCTATGCACGCAGGGCTCATTGCTTGTGGGCATTTGTCTCTAGACACCTGTGTATATGTCTATGAGCATCTGTGTGTGCATGCATTCAATGTGCACTCGTTTATGCACATACACATTAAGTCTCTGTGCAGGTGTGGGCGTGAGTGTACATACAAAGTATGTGTGAATGTGTGTACATACTTGTTTCTCGCCTCTGAGGATTTTTCTGTCAGCAAATGCAAAATGTACTCTAAAGTGCATGAAGCCTGCTGTACAGTGCTGCACTGTGTGGCATTACTCCTGGTGCCCTTCTAGGCTCCTGTGGAAATTACTGGCATTCTCAAAGTGTGCAGTTTTCAGTGATGTAACATGCCTGGGAAACCTGGTAAACATGGGGCTTGCAAGGCCTCTGAGAAAACTCACCACCCTGTAGGACCATGGGAAAGAGGAGCGCTGGATTATGATAGAGATGGGATGGCCATCAGTGCCCATTGGGATTCGGGGTTTCTACAGCAATGTATCTTTTTGCTCATATCACGGGGCATGCATGGAGCTTTCTTGAGGTTCTCTGGAAACTGGGTTTAGTTGTCCGTCTGTCCTGGGCTCAGTGGTCCTAAAAACTCCTGAGTGTTGGCAAAGATGCAGCCCTTCCTAGCATGTCACAGCCCAAGAGTCTACAGGGTGACTCTCTAAAACCATCTCTATGGTCTATGACACATGTCTGGCCCCTGACCTCTGACCTCTCTCAGTATCCTAGCCAGCAAGTCTCCATTTATGCCATATTTGGGGGTCTGGCAAAGATGGATCCACCTTGACGTCTGGGGCACTGGAGCAGAGGAGTAAGAGCATATCCTGGGGCAGAAACTGAGTAAACCACGAAGCTAGCCCAGGCTAAGTGCAGCCAGGGCTGGGTTAATCCTTGAGAGCAGTCCCCTCCCTGCACCCTTCCCTGTGTCCTTGACAAACAGCTAGCACTACCTGGGACCACCGAACCAGAATTAGAAAGGTGACTGACAGCCAGATTTACTCACATGACACACTGCACCCATGTCACTGAGGCACGGACAGACCTAGATCAGCACCCCACCCACTGTGGGGTCCCCAGGTGGATGTCCTCTTTGGGGGCTTCCTTCTCAGGAAGGGAAAGGTGGCCAGCACAGACCCATGGTTTTCAAGTCCAGAAGAGAGCCCTGGTTGCTCAAAGAAGGCGGAAGGCAGGTCTCCTGGCCCCTCTGACAGTTTCCTAACCCTGCTGGAACACACACACACACACACACACACACACACACACACACACACACACACACACACACAGAGAGAGAGAGAGAGAGAGAGAGAGGAGAATGAAGAGAGAGAGAGAGAGAGAGAGAGAGAGAGAGAACTTTGCCAATGGGAAGACTCTACAGGCCCCCATGCCAGGTGGAGTTTCATCTGCTTAGTGGTATTGTTTCTGTGCCATCGGCTCCTTCTGAGGATGACAGTTGGAGGCAGGTGGGTTTGTGGGTAGAGAAAGGCAGTGCTGAGTATTGCTCAACAACTCGGCAAGGCCGTGGATTTTGTTTTGATTTGACTTTTCAAATCTGGCCTGTATTGGAGACGGCTGCACAATGACAATCACAACATTCTGTTTACATTATGCTGCGGCATGAGCATCAATATCCCCAATGACACATGGATGACCTGGGTTACGGAGGAGTGTGCCTCATCTACAGCTCGGCAGACGACAGGTGACACAGGTGTGGTTGCCGCTAGGACACACTGCAGTAGCCCTCCCCCCCCCGTAACATCCCAGCATTCACCTTCCAAGACTTCAATAATTCATGGTAACTACTATCAAGAACACTGAACGGAAACTTTAAGACTGAACTACATGCTCATTTCTGTGTTGTGCACCATTCTGCCCTGTCCAGTCCAGGACACAAGGCAGCTTCTCACCCAGCGTACCCACATAGTATGTATGACCCGCCTACCACGTTATATGTATGGCCTGCCTACTTTATGATATTCTAGTTCTTGTGCTCATATTTTATTTTATTAGGGTCACAACATACAAAAACAGTACTGCTGGCATTTCTGCTGGAGTATATTGTCATAGACTTCCCGCTTATTAGTTATTGGTCCTCACCTGTTCATGTGTCTAATTCATAAGTTAGACTTCATCTGGGGGCATGAAGGCAGAGGAAAAGGCATAGTCTGTCTGAACTTTGTTTGGTTTCATCCCCTGCAGGGCTGGGTCTGTGTACCTCAAAGACAAGGGAAGACCACGCCATCAGTAGGCATTGTCTCAGGATTGCTCCGGTGGCAATATGATCTGTGATAAACTAAACCTCTGGCCCTGTGTGGTAGCAAGCATTTAGTTTATATGGCCAGATGCTTGAATAGGTGGCAAGAGGCAAGCTGTTCCCCAGGGTATGTGCTGATGTCTCCACTTCTTCCTTCTGTAAGTAGCAGCCCTGCTGTCCCACACACATGGGCCTCCTTGGGCCTGTGGAGAGCCGACTGAGGGGCTCCACTGTCGTGCGAGGCTGTTAATTAACCCAGTGCTAGCTTGGTGAGAGCCTCCAGTGGGGACTCTGGGGACTCCGAGAGAGTCCATCAGCTGAGATGGTGATCTGCGACACTTACGCCTGCAGGAGGAGTAGTCAGTGTCCGGCACTGGACTCCTCGAGGAATAGATTAGGAGAGCAGTGTGAAAAATGACTATGGTGGGGCAGGTCATCCACTTAGGCTGTGAGGCAGCCAGACACAATATTAATGGCGTCATTAACAGCACCGTGCAATTCCACCCTGGGGGCGTTGGTGCACATGTATTAATATGGTCCATTTCTGGAAAGCTGCAACATTGCTACGTGCAGAATAATGATCCCTCAGCTGACTGGGAGACGGTGTAAGTACAAAGGGAATGCACTTGCCTGGTCTGGAGGGACACTTGGCCAGGGACGTGCCCCAGACCAGTACTCTTCACAATGCTTTTCCCATGTCAAAGCCCAGACAGCAAGTCAGATCCAAGGAAGCACAGACTGATGGGGCCTGTGACTATAGACAAGTGGTCACGTGCCTCAGTTTCCTATTGTGACATGAGGGGTTCAGGGACTCTCAAGACTTAGTAATGATGTCATCTGACAGCTCAATCATGATGAGGAGTCAAAAAAAATATCTCTTCATCTAGGACACCTGGTCTTGAGAGTTTAGACTGTAATTACTTTTCTCTTTCACAGTTAGAGAAACGGAGTCACAGCAGAGGGCAGACAGAGCCAAAAGGGAGCCTGCTTTTTGGAGCTGGGCGTCCATTTGTAGAGTCCTCAAGCTCAGGACTCTAGAATCATTCTGTCCTAGGGAAAAGCAAGGAGGCCTTGGGGACAGAGGCCAGTGGCTGGGGGTTGAAGGGGACAACAAGGAAAGGCCAGAGTGAGTCCAGCAAGCATTTTAGAGGCTGGCCCTGATCTAGGAGGCTTGTAAGAAGCAAGAGTCATCAGTGTCTACTGAGCAAGGTGGACATTTCTCAGAACCATCTGGATACTAAAGGGAGCTCTGCTGGGGAGGGGAGGCCCTCAGGGAGTGTCCAGTCCAAACATATAGGACAAGGGAGAATTAACAGCCAAGGAGCAAGTGAGGCCAGGAGATGGAACTCTCTAAGAGGAAACACAGGTTCATATTCCTTTAACACTTTTTAATTAAGAAAAATGTATGTTTAGGTGCATGTGTACGCATATGACGTATATGTATGTGTATGTGTGTATGTGTGTGTGTATAGGGGGCATGTGTGTGTGTGTGTGTGTGTGTGTATGTGTGTGTGTGGTGCCAATGGAAGCCAGAAGAACGTGTAAGTCTGAATAGGTCATCTTCATAGGAGTCATGCTAAGACAGGCCAGGCCATCAGATAGCCTCTATGTGTGGGGCCTTGAAGAAAAGCTACACAGTCAGGGGTGCCCAGAGATGGGGTGGCTCCTCATTAAAAGGAGTTGTCTGCCTTTCTGTTACATGTGGCATTTGGGGTGATGGCTGCTTCCCTCCCATCTCAGACTGGTTTCTTGTGTGTCCCTGGGGCAGGAGCCATTTTAGTTGCAAGGTTCTGGGGCCGGGGGGCGGGGGGGAGAACCCTCAGGTTCACAGCAAAGAACCGCCCATTGCCTTCATTCTATCGCAGAAACAGATCTGAGATCTGGTTTGGGGGGAGGGGTGGCATCTGGATAACAACAAGCTAGAAAGTGCTCCCCACCTGACGTGGAGTAAGGGCCCACAGGACACAAGGCCTTATACCCCTGCCTGTGAAAGAGATGTCACACACAAGCTTGAGAACCAGCCCCCCTCTTCTCAGTCCCCTCTAGGAATTTCACATGGATCTGCCATAGAAGCACTGTAAGTGGGCTCATGTGATCCCCAAATGGGTGAAAAATCTATAGTTCCTTCTACACCCCATGCAGATGCCCTCCGTGAGCCTCCCTGAAGGACACAGTTTGGTGGGTGGGGACATTATGACTCCTGTTGATGCTGGCTAAGCAGCTATTGCCTGTCCTTACCACCAGCTTGAGGGAGCCATCTGTTTTGCTGGGTGGGAAAGGCTTCCCAATGCTGTAGGAGTTGCGGGGGGACTTCACCTACTGCCTCCTATGCTAGGAAGACACTGCTCATTTGTTCCAGCTGACGTACACCCACAGGTCTATGAATGCAATAACTCAAAGGAAATTGGAAGTGTTTAGTATGAAGTAATGGCCATTTCAAGGAGACTGCTTGACCCCTGGGAGTAATGTTTCTAGGTGCCATTTACAGACTAAAGCACGCAGAGATGGACACCAGATTCACATGCACTGTGCCTTCTGAGAGCTATCGAGCCAGAACTTGAAAAGGGGGCTATGTTGGGATTTTCACTCTCCTGCCTCTACTGAAAGACCACATTCCTCACAGTGACTCTGTTATGGCCTTTCACTCTCTTAGGAACAGTGATCAGTGGCCATATTATCTCAGAGGCTGTGGGGAAGACACAGTGGGGAGGACACTTAGGGGAGGATGCTGTGAGCTATTTGACACAGGTGTGTGTGTGTGGTGGTGGTGGTGGTTTGAACTTCTGTTCGGAGGACCTTGAAAGGTGAGGTCCTTAACTGTTTAGGGTCAGTTGTGCCCAGCTACAACCCATCATCTTAGATGAGGACATTCATCTCAGGGAGTGGAAAAGTGGTACCCTACGACACACACACACACACACACACACACACACACACACACACACACACACACACATTTGTGGACTGTTGAGGGGAGAACAGGGCCATCTACACCATCTTCCCAGGAAACTCTTTCCTCCCCAGCCTCCAGGGCCCTGTGCAGAGGGAAGTCATCCAAGCTGCCTGACTGCGTCACATATAGGAGTTCTTGACATGGAGCCCTTGCTTGTCTGCTGTGGAGCCCCAAAGAGAGGGGATGGGGGAGAAGGAGAGAGGAAGAGAGAGGGGGAGAAAGTGAGAGATAGATTAGATAGATAGATAGATAGATAGATAGAAAGATAAATGAGAGAGAGACAGACAAACAGACAGACAGACAGAGACAGAGACACACACACACACACACACACACACACACACACACACACACACACAGAGAGAGAGAGAGGAGAGAGAGAGAGAGAGGAGAGAGAGAGAGAGAGAGAGAGAGAGAGAGAAACTTATTCTTCAGCATCTAAACAGCTCCTAGCCCTGCTGTATTGTCATCATTTCTGGTTTTGCACTCTATTTGATTTTTGTCATGATGGTTCACTTTGCTGTGGCTCACACCTTCCTCCCCTTTTCTTCAGATGTCAGATCTATTCTCTACTTCTCTAATAGCATCCGTCTCTGTCGTTGCCCTCTACTCCCTGACCTCACCATTGCTGGAAGCTCACTCTGCCCTTTGCCCTCTGGCCTCTGGCCTCTGGCCTCTGGCCTCTGCCTTCATCTGCTTCTTGTTCCCATTGGATCAGGCTTTTTTTATGACTTCGTCCCGTCTTAGTCAGTGTTCTATACTTTGAAGAGACACCATGACCAGGCAAGGTCTTATAAAGAAAAACATTTAATTGGGGCTAGTAGGTAGATGATGGCATGCAGGCATACATGGTAGCTGAGAGTTCTACATTAGGATCCAAAGGCAGCAAGAAGAGAGAGCCACTGGCCTGAGAGAGAGCCAATGGGACTGGCTTGGGCTTCTGAAACCGCAAATCCCACCCTCAATGGCATACTTCTTTCAACAAGGCCACACCCCCTAATCCTTTCAAATAGCACCACTCCTTAAGCATTCAAATATATGAGCCTATGGGGGCACATTCTTATTCAAGCCACCCTACAGCCTCGTATTTACTGTGCAGTGCCTGGGCACCCAAGTCTGTTCTTTTCATCTTATCTGCTCACTGTCACACTGGGTAGGACCTGGAAGCACAGTGAACTCAAGCCCCTGGTCAGGTTTCTAAGTACTTCTGGTGCCAGAGACTAGGAAAGACAAACCTAAAGCTTTGGTTCTTGCTCATGACCTGCGAGCCCACTCTCTAGCATCAGGCTCAGGACCTCCTTGTGCAGCCTGTGTCTCTGGACCTGAGCTCCACTCGCTGGTTAGCAGAGACGCATCTTAACAAACAGAAGCAAAAGCTAATTTCCAGACAAACGGCTCTAACAATGATATCTTGATTCACTGCCAGGCATCTCCCATGGGGCAGGGTTCTGCCCAGAAAGCTACTGTCACAAGGTTCCCAAGGTCCCTGTGAACCCCAAGTTCTACCAACCACGCATAGTGAGGGTCCCAGATTATGCATGTGCATATGCAATGACCCTGCTCCCCACAACACCACAAGTTAGAAATGTCTGGAAGCCCAGCTCCCTCTCCACATGTGCAGAACTTGTGTGAGGTATAGCCAGTGAGTCAGGGCTGGAGTGAGCTGATTAAAGGATGCCTGTAGGTAGGACAAAAACCCAAATGTGTTAGTTACATTGGTGTGATTAAGCCCCCCCCCCCAGAAACGACTCAGGAAAACACAGCTTGAAGGCTTCAGTGTGCAGTCCGTGCTTTGCCAACCCAGGGTGTACAGGGAGGCAGAGTGTTATGGTGGTGGGAGTGTCGGAGGAACATGCTGTTCATCTCTTGGAGGACAAGAAACAAAGAGTGCGAACAAAAACTTCCCGAATGATGCTGTGTGCACAAAGGCTGATTGGTTTGATTAAAATTCCAGTGACTATGACAGGCGGAAAATGTTGCTGGTCCAGAATCTAAGTATAATTTCCTGGGCTATATTTAAGTCCTGCAAAGAACCATCCCTAGCCTACCTCTGGTGTCCAACCTAACATCCTTATTAACAGATTTAACAAACCTTTGAAATGTACTAACTTAACAAAAACTCTATTCTCCACCAGTCAAAGGGCCAAGGATGCTGGTAGGTAACATATGAGACCTAACTGCCTGGCTATAACCTCTTTGACGCATTCACTGATGCAGTTCACATGATTTGAGGCTTTGTTTGATTACTATAAAGACTCCACAAAACAGCTTGGAGCATGAATTTGGTGGTAAACTAAAATCTGTGTTTATTTGGCTTCTGAATAAGCTCTTACTTCTTTGGAGGTGAGAGTGAAAACTGCTACAAGAAAGGAACCAGAGACCTGGTTCTCACTTTAAAGGCATTCCTTCGTTGTCCAAGAAACTGGGCACAAATGGCTAACTGCGGTGACTATTAGCATACCAAAAGGCATGCTGGCCTGCAGGCTCTCTTGCATCTCAAGTACCTGTCACAGAGTCACATTGGCAATCCTGGCTCTTCCCAGCTCTTCCCAACCCACTCCCACCTTAAACTCCCTGATCTCCTGGGCCTCCCTTCCTCAGCTTCTTATGCCTATACAACCCTGCCATTTGGACCATGAGCTCCCTTGGTCCTCTCGTGGCTTTCTGTTGGCCCTTGGCTTTCTCTTGGTCCTCTCTCTTTGCTCCTGAAAGAGAATTTTTAATTAGCATTAAGCAACCAAAACAGCAGAGCTCTCTAACTCATAAGCCCAAAGAGTTGAGATGCAGGTCAGCAGGTTTGTTAGCCCAAGGCCCCAGATGATAAGTCACAAAGAATGCAGAGCTAGGAAACAAAGACCTATTGAGGTGTTCCAGGGACCGGCTGGCCGTAAAGATAGGGAGGATACACAAGGACAAATTCCTGAGAGAAACAGGTACTGGACACGGTCAAGTGAGTAATGAGCCAAGACCCCTCATCCGATCTTATGGTGTTTGCTCAATCCCCCCTTGAGGCCCGCACACAATGTTCCAGGTTTGAGTTTAACCAGATGTGTCACTAGCTCAGATAAACATCTACCTCGGGTCTGAGAAAAACAGGAACCAAGTTCTGTTCCCGTGAGATTAAGTCTGACCTTACTCCAGATCTGCCTATGCAATTTGCTGATGTTCAAAATGTTTTGAACAACCAATCGTGTGTGTGGCCGTGCCAAACTTCCCACTCCCCCCCTTCCGACCCTTGTCCATATAAACCCTAAGCTCCTGGGCTTCTGGTCGACTCCTCTGTCTCCTGCGTGTGATACGTGTCAACCTGGAGCTCCGCCAATAAACTGCCTCATGTGTTTACAGAAAGACGGTTGTTTGTGTGCCTTTGGGTGCCGCCATCCCGAGGCTTGAGGCTTGAGTGAGGGTCTCCCTTCGGGGTCTTTCACTCCATCATTCTTGGTCCTCTTGGTCCCCACCTCACTCCCATTTTTTGCTCCTCTCTCGCTCCCCCTCCCCCTTCCCCATGGCCTGATTCAGTCTATTGGCCATGTTTAATCTACTCATTTCTCTCCCTGCTCTGGACTTTTCCAGGACACCTCTGCCTGTACTCTGCCCTATATCTGCAATAAAAAAATCTCAACCACACCTTGGTAGTGGGGAATGCCCTCATTTTATACATCTCGTGACCTACTTTTTAAGACCTGTTTCCTTCAGCTAGGCTTTCCGCTCACCAGTATCACTAGCTGGGGACCAAGTGTTTAGCACATGAGTCTGCAGGGTCACATTTTCTATTCAAACTACTACTCCCAAATTCTGAAACTAAATGAGCGAGGGTCACCTCTGAGTTTCCACTCCAACAAAGGATGAGCAGCATAGTGCCCATCTCAGAGATTCTGAGACAGAGCTCACAATAGGTTGAGAACAAAAAGTGGAAACGGATCTCAGCCCTGAGAGGCATACTCTATAGTAAAGGCCCGGGCATCTTGGATGGAGGTGACGAACATCATAAGGATGACAGGATAGTGTGGCTCTTTTTTTTTTTTTTTTTTTTTAAACATTGAACAGTGCCCACAGCCCTCAGCTTTCACATAGCACAGAGGGTGGCAAAGAGAAAACAGTGCACACAGTCACTGTCTGTGGCTGAGGCATTTGGGACATCCTCATCTACATAATGCCCAGAAATGTGTCCTAGGGTAGGGGGTGGGAGGAGGGGAGAGGACCCCCGGAGCACCCCAGATCTTCAACTCTCAGGCTGCATCTCCATACCCAGCCACTCACTTCTTGATGCCCAGGCTGGGACCACCTGATGCAGAGCGAGAGGGCTACATTTTATAGGACATCTACTACAACCGGAGGCAGACCTCTCCAGTTTTCTGGGAAGGGAAAAAAAATCAGTGTTGGGCTTGCAGTGGTATCTCTAAGGACCTGAGGCATCGATTTGTGTCAGAGCTGTCCCTGCAACCTTAGTGCCTTTGTTAGCAAACACAATGCAAATGGCATTAGTGACCATGCTGTGATTGCTGGGAAGGCTGGCTCACAAGCTTTCAGAATAAGAAAAGGCTCTCTTTGTATCAGTAGCTTGCTCTGCAGAGCTGAGAAGGTGGCTCTGGACCCACTAGAGGAGGCACAACCTCCAGATTCCGTTCCTGGCACAGGAACAGCAGTTTCGGTACATCCTAAGGCCACTGCTCTGCTGGCATGAGGCCTCAGAGGTGTTGCATCTGCAGTGCACCCCGTGTACCCACACCCTGTCCCCTGGAGTAATGAGGTTTTTCAGTTACCACAGGGATGCGGCAGGGCTGAAAATAGGAGCTGGAACTGGCCCTGTGAGCATCTCGGAGTGAGGATAAAGACAAATGAGCCATTATAGGGACATGCATGACTAAGCAGAATGAGCCCCTGGAGCATATGGTCAGCACAACACAGAATAGAGTGGCTGAGGCTGAGGTGGGAAGCGTTGAGTTCCTGTCTTGGGAATCAAGGTCTCATTCTGAGAATGGCTGTATCCTCTGAGGCTTGCCCTCCTGCACACCAACTCTTCCTTTCTGAGGGTTAGCTCCAAGAACCAAGTGAAGGATGAAGTGATGGGCCTGTGGCAAAGGCATCCAGAGTGCAAACCATTTCTCCCTGCAGGTTCTCCAAGCAGCAGGGTCTTTCTCCACTTCCCAAGAGACTGACTTCCAATCGGGATCATCCTCTTCTTTATTTTATAGGGATGGCTACTATTGGCTAATGCAGGATGATGTCACGTCAAATCTAAATTATAGCTACAAAGGTGCTTCAAACGGTGCTCCACGCCTTTAGATGTGGAGTCAGGAAGGAGGTACTTTCTGGGGCATGAGGCAGTACTCCTGAGTTAGCAGATGTCAGCACTGATGAAGGGCCAACCTTCAACCGCCAGCTGTGACGCTGGTCTCATCCCTCCATCCTTCCCTCCCTCCTTCCTTCATTCCTTTCTTCCTTCCTTCCTTCCTTCCTCCTTTTCTTCTTTTCTTCTCTCTTTCCTTCTATCTGCAGGCCATCTCAAGTGGCTCTAGGAGTCTACAAAGACTGCCAGTGTCTGTCCCGTCCCTCTCAACCTTCTCCACACTTGTGCCTAGGACTCACTTCCAGCTCAAGGACATATAATCTGGACGCAGGGCTCTCTTGCTTCCTCCGCACCGTCCCTTTTGAAGGTTCTATCAGGCGGACAACTCTGAGGTTCCGGAAAGCGCATGATGTGAAGGCCCAGCTAATGAAGCCAGACGGAAGGAGCATTTATGTCTTGGCGACTGCACGTGTGCATGGAGAAGTTGGCTCCACAATACATCCCAGGGAGAAAAGTGCAGTTCAGAGAGAGATCAGCGCACAATGGGCAAGAGGGTTGAGCACTCCCATTAGCACTTGCTGCTCCAAGGGTTTGATTGAATGAGATCCGGGGTCTGGCTTCACTGGCTACTGTGCTTTCCATTATTTTACTGTGCAAATTCTTCAAAGAGTCAGCAGAATCCGGAAGCAAACTGAGCAGCTACTGTGAAGTGTGAAAAATTACCCTCAACTAATACAATCAAACTATTTGCTTATGGGATTACTGCATGGCAATGAGGCCTCGGGCTGGCAGTTTGGCTGCAGTCAACCAACGGGTCACCTTCCTGGGCAGCTGCGGTTCTGGCCTGGGGAGCTCTGAGTCTCCTGACGGCTAGGCAGCAGGACGCTGTGCTCTGTGGGGCAGACACTAGATCATTTATGCAGAATTGGCACCATCATTAGTCGCATCATTGGCAGCCAGTCCCTGGAGCCCGGCAGGTTGACCAGCAGAAAATACGTCCATCTTGTCTATTCATTCACCCTGTACATATTGATTCACCTCCCCTAAACACACACAGACCTTCAGTCTAGGCGGGGCAGGAGCCAGCAACCAGCAGCCAGCCTGCTAAGCTACCTAACCACAGCCACCTCTGGGACTCTAGGATGGACCAGGCAGGATTGCCTGCTTTTACCGCATTTTGTCCCCAGAGTATGGCAACACGCCCTCTCTAATTTGGTGGGTTGCCCCTCCTCACCTTCCATAGCCACATGGTAGAACTGCCCTGAGAAGATTAACCAACAATTGAATGTCTAGGCCACATACAAAGCCAACGTGAGACACTACTAAATTTCAACCTGGACAAGCAGCTGAGGTACTTATTTAACATACCAAAGTGAAGCTGGCCTCCAGGTTCTCCCAGCATCCCTCAGTCCCTACCTGTTACAAGGTATGGCTGGCTGGCATACCACACCTGTCCTCTACTCTGTACTCTCCAGCCCAGGGGCTCTTCCCTATATCACCCAGACATTTTACTTACCCACCCATTTTGCACCTTGCTCCCCTCCATCCCCTCTCCATTCCCTTCCCCTTCTCCCCACATGACCAGATCAGTCTGGCTATAACCACTCTGGACTCTCTCAGATGTGTCTGCCTCTGGCTATGCTCTCCCACATATCTATAATAAACTTTCTCTTCCATCATGCCTAGGAGCAGTCATGTCCTTTTTTTCCCTTTTTATTTCTTTTTAATTTTATTTTTTATTTTTATTTTTCTCTTTTCATTCAGTTAGGAAGCCTGAATTCTCAAATGTCAGTACAAGCAAACCATGGTGACAGCTCCATCTTAGCAGGGATGGAACAAGGTGGCTTTGGAGAGCTGGACACCCACGCTCTCATGAGAGTATATGGGAAGACAGACATGCAGAGCCACCTCTTTGACTGGCACAGAGGCCCAGCAAGCCATTGTATAGAGCCTGCGTTCTTCTGCCAGGTTTGGATCCACGTGAGTCCTTTCCACATATCAGACGCAGGCTACTTGTTGACATCAGCACCTGCTTTCTGTTACCACATCTGCTTTCTTCCGACCCCATGAACATGTGTTGACCATGTCACTGAGCATGGTCTGATAGAAGATCAAATGTTACAGGAGCAGGAAAGACGAACTCTTGCTAGAAAATGCAGACCCTGAAGGGTCTGGAGAGCAAGAAACAGGCTCCTCTCTGCCTTCGTTCTCTGGGTCCCTGCAGGAGCTCAGCAGGCTTAGCTGGCAAAGCTCCTCTCTGGTACCTCTTTATCTTAAAAGTTCGGGGTGTCCTGTCTTCTCGGAAGCTAGAGGGATGGGGAGAGGGGTGGGGACAGAAACAAGCCCTTGCTTAATGCCAAAGATGATCTTATGCAACTGGCCCAGAGGCCTCCCCAGAGAATCTCCAAGGACAAATGAGAAGACCGTGGTGTAGTGAGGTCAGCAATGCACTCACTGCCTGGGGATGACCAGGTTCAGAGCATCTGATGGGGGGCCTGCCCACAGCACTCATGTTCACAGAGTGAGACAACTCCCTGACACCCAGATGAGTGAGGTTGGGAAGGCTTGCTTCTCTGTGTCATCACTTGCTCTCTTCCTCTGCTGCCAGTCTGATCCTTGGAGCAGGTTCTAAGAGGATGGTGAGAAACTTGGGGAGTGGCGTCGCTGATAGGCCATGATGCTCCCAGGCCAGTATCGAGTTGCAGGACATTGAGGGGTCTGAAGCAATGAAGGGTGGAAGAGACAAAGCTTGGAGTCCCCATGGAGTGAGCCAGCCCAGCTTTTGGACTCTTGGCTCCCCCTTCAAGTCACTAGCCTGTAGCTGGGGCTATTCAGATAAGTCCACATTTGCTGGCTTAGAATTCTCCATGCAGAGAGTGCTGGAGGTGGATTTCATGTGAGTTTAGCGACACTCATAATTCATAAGACTTGATCATCTGTAAAGCTTGGGTCTTTAATCTGACACAATAGAAGTCTCACCAGAAAAAAAAAAAAATTAAAACAGGAGAAACAGTTGTAAGTAGTTTTCAAGACTGACACTGGGTGTGGGTCCCAATGTTGTCTCCCTCCTGTGACCTTCTTTCTTGCACAAACTGGTATGGAGCTGCAGTACTTACATATTTTCCTTGTGCCTAGTTCACAGAGCTGCGTCCTTTGTGGTAGGGAAGGAATATAAAGTAGACAAAGGTAGGATAGCAGCCTTCACTGAGCTGGAAGCAAGCAGATGCATTGAGATTAGGGTTGGGTGGGAACCGGCAGATGTCCTGAGCTGAGGCTGGGCTGGGATCTGGCAGATACCCTGGGCTGGGGCTGAGCTGGGAGCTGGCAGGTACCCTGATCTGGGATCTAGAAAGTGCCCTGGGCTGGGACTGGCCTAGGAGCTGGCAAGTGCTTTGGGCTGGGAGCTGGCAGGTGCACTAGACTGTGGCTGGATTTGGAACCAGCAGGTGTACTGGGGCTGGGGCTAGGGCTCTTCCAGCAGCCTGGAACCAGCAGAGATAATGGCTCCACTGCAAAAACATTGTACACCTTCCCTGTTACATGGATGGCATTAACATAGGGCCTCCATTGTCATGAAAAGCCCTGAAGCAAGTGTGTTTGAGTGATGTGTGGTGTGTTGGGGGGAGGGTGCTCCTTGTGTAGGGTTTGAGGCTTAATGAGGCACAGGGGCACTCCCAGCTTGAGAAGGGGAAGGAGTGATTGGAGCTCACAGACCTGCCCGTCATCCTACCTGCCAAGAGGCACAGGGGGGAGGTGGAGCAGAAGTGAGATAACTGCAGGCCCTCTGAGGACAGGACAGAGGACCCTACTGAGCCACGGGCACTGCAGAATGTGCTAGGTCAGTGGGCTTCCTGTTGCCCATGGCAGCATCTATAGATATAGGGTGCCAGTGTAGCATAGTGTTATATAGTACACTGTAGCATTGTGTGTGTGTGTGTGTGTGTGTGTGTGCTGTACATAAATATGATGTGTGTATGTGAGTGTGTAGATGGTATGTGGTTATATATTGTAAGTGAGTATGTATGTCTATGTTTAGTGTGTTACTATCTAGAAGCAGGTATAGGACTCACAGGTCCATGTTTCTTGGTCCCATATATGTCCCCTTGAGACTCTGGAGCCTTGGTGAGGTTGGGTTCTCTCCTGATGCTCTGAGTCTGACATCAGATAAAAAAAGTCAGGATGTGGGTGGCTATGCGTCTTCCCACATCTATTCACACTTCAAATGACTGAAAAGCCTCCAAGTGCTTAGGGTCCCATGCACATGGTGTTTCCAGGAAGCTAGCAGGCTTTGTGACTCATGGTCAAGCTGGTCCTCCACACACAAAGTCAACACAGAGGCCAGAGGTGCACAGAGGCACACGGGGCACACGGCACTGCTCTGGGGACTTCTCAATGAGTAAATGGAGCTTTCAATAGAAGGAGAAATAAAATAGCCCTCCCTCCGTGTCACACACACAGTCCCTGGCATCGGAAGAGGGTCATGTGATTGCAAGGGTGACACCAAGGCTGAGAACCCACAAGAGCAACATGGACAGCCTCAAAGCACTTGATTAGCAAGGGGTCAGTCTACAGGACAGGGAGGGACTTCATCACACTAGAAAGTCTTAGCTCAACACTACAGCTGATAAACCAGCTAGGGGAAAGTGGCCCACACGCAGATGTTGTTAGAGCCGTGAGGAAGATCCCAGATGAAGGCAGGGCCAACTAGCTCACAGTGGTCAGACAGAACTGCACAATTGTAGTACATCCTGTGCTCGGGAATTGACCTTAAACAAAATCACAAAGACTCAGGAGTCTCAGAGAATCAATATTATGCAGATTATCTTCTTTACCAAGGCACAGTGAAATTAGTAGCAAGTAATTTTAAAGCAACAAGGAAAATCTCACAGAAACCTAAGTGCTGTGGAAGTGTAGGTATGCTTTTGCCTATAAACAGAATGGTCTAACTGTGACAAACTTGGAAAAGGATGAAGATGCTGACTTTCCTTTACCCTGTGAGATTCCAAGAAAAACCCTCAGAGGAAGGAATTCAGGACTTTAAAATGTATCCACTGGAAAGGGACTGGAAAGCTGGCTGGACAGTTAAGAGCACACACTCCTTTTGCAGGGAACCTGAACTTAGTTCCCAACACCAACACCAAGAGGCTCACAGCTGCCTTTAACTCTAGCTCCAGAGGATCCAACACTCGTCTGACCTCCTCAGATTCCTATATTCCCCTGCACACACTCTCACACAGTACATACCTATACACATGACTTTAAAATAAAAACAAATCTTTAAAAAAGTCCGTTGAGAGGAAAAAAACAACCCCAACATATACCGAGTCTTTAGGTCCAGAACGAGAGGGAACTGCACAGTAAACACCATCATCTACCATCCTGCAGAGAAGAAGAGAAAGTAAAGTTTGGACAAGCAACAGCACTAAGATAGTGGAAGGAAGGAAGAAGAAGAAAGGTCTAGAGATGCTTGTAAGAATGTAAACTTTGTCAGACCAAGGAAACTGAAGAAGAAAAAAAATATTTTTAAAGCTTTGGAGTAAGAGGGAGGTGACAAGAGAGATACACATGATAAAATGATTGCTCTGCAACTAGCTAGGGGTCACCAGGCAGGGAAGTCTGAGGAGCTTCTGTGGAACAAAGGAGGATATCAAGATTGGAGCATTAAAGAGAGGTGAGGCTTCTTGGGCTAGCCTGAGAAGGCTGCTGAGACAAGCTCCATGTGTGGAGGTCAGCATCATCTTCAGGGAAAACCCTTTTTCTTCCTAGCAGGAAAACCTGCAGGTGTCTGAGGAAGTGATAACTTCTAAGACAAGCCATTGCACTGTGGAGGACAAACCCTTAGCCTGTCTCAGTCCCACTTCAGATGAAGATGTTCTCAAAGGAGTGCATCAAACTCAAGTGCATGCTGGGAAATTTACTCAGTGTGATTAACCATGAGTCTCTTCTTGACTGCCAGCCGCTTTAAGATTAGAAATCTGTCCACAAACTCCCCCAAATCAATGAACAAAAGATAAGATAAAAGAATTGAAAATCAGCACCTATCTTGGATTTACAGTTTCTGAAACCATGAGAATTAATTTTTTAAACTACCTAGCCTGTGATGTCCTATTAAATACTGTCACTTATCTTTTTTTTTTTAATTAATTTATTCTTGTTACATCTCAATGTTTATACCAATCCCTTGTATCCTCCCATTCCTCCCCCCCCCCCATTTCCCATTATTCCCCTCCCCTATGACTGTTCCTGAGGGGGATTACGTCCCCCTATATATTCTCATAGGGTATCAAGTCTCTTCTTGGCTACTTGCTGTCCTTCCTCTGAGTGCCACCAGGTGAGAGACGCATGGGAGAACAGCAAAATAAAAGGATCCAGAGGGTCCTAGAAATCTACAAGTAGAACAATATGAATAGGCAGATTTGGGCCCAGGGGTCCCGCTCAAACTAAGGCACCAGCCAAGTACAATGCAGGAGGTAACTTTAAACCCCTTCCCAGATCTAGCAATGGTCAGAATATTCTCCACAGTTGAGTGGAGAGTGTGATATGACTTTCTCACGTACTCTGGTGCCTCACATTTGACCATGTCCCCTGGAGGGGGAGACCTGGTGGCACTCAGAGGAAGGACAGCAAGTGGCACTTATCTTTTGAAGAAATACTATTTGCTATTAAAAATCTTTAGGAAAAGACAACTCCAACGAGAGTTTCATCAGGGAATTTTACCAAACCTACAAAGGGAAAAAAATGACAAATCTCTAGGGCTCTCCCTAAAATGTCAAGATGGTGATGCACTCAAGCATATGACACAAAACCAACTTTGCCAAGGCACCAAAACTCATGCACAATGACACTGTGAGAGAAACAAAAACCACACAGACCAATATTTCTCGTGAATATAGAGGCAAGAAATCCTTCACACAATAAATTAAATTCCAGCGAATCAAGCAATTTGTATGAGTAATACATTATGACCAAGTGGGTTTTGTGCTGTGAGTGCAAATCTGTTTAAGTATCTGAGAATAAATCAATGCCATCCATCATCCCAAGAGGCTAAAGGAGAAAAACAAACAGAATGGCATCTCAATAGATGCAGAAAAATTATTTGACACAGTCCAATATCCACTCATAACAAGAATAACTGTGCATAGCAGTAGTACAACTGATCCTCCTCAACATGGTTTAGAGCAGTGGTTCTCAACCTGTGGGTCATGACCTCTTTGGAATCCCAATGACCCTTTCACAGGGGTCACATGAGAGCACAAGAAAACACAGACATTTACATTATGATTCACAATAGTAGCAAAATTAGAGTTATGAAGTTGTAATAAAAGAAATTTTTATGGTTGGGGCTCTCCACAGTGTGAGGGGCTGTATTAAAGAATCTCAGCATTAGGAAGGTTGAGAACCACTGACGTAGAGAAAGGCACAAAAGTCCAGGGAGCAATGCTGTGTCTTGAGCTCAGGTTGCATACAAACTTGCTCAGCCTTCCCACATCCTTTCAGTACCAAGAGATGTCCTGTTCCTTAAGGAAAGGGAAGGGAAGGGAGTAAGTTGGAAAATAGATGAGAGAAGTTTCCTTAGTCCCAGACAGTGTGAGTATCAGGGAGGGAGGGGAGGGAGGCTCCATAGACTCTAGAGGCAAAGGAAAAAACTAAAACTCTCTCTCTCTCTCTCTCTCTCTCTCTCTCTCTCTCTCTCTCTCTCTCTCTCTCTCTCTCCCTCCCTCCCTCCCTCTTTCTCTCTCTCTTTCTCTTTCTCTCTCTCTCACATACACACACACACAGAGGTGTTTAGAAGAACTTTGGAAGGAAGGACGAGAAGTGAGGGAAGAAGGGAAAGAAGGAAAGACACTGGGAATAAAATCAGCATGGGGCAGATCTACACTCTGAAAGCCATAAAACACTGGTGAAAGCAAACAGAGCAAAGCCAGACTGATGTTAACCTAAGAAGCCCACGAACTAGAGACTGTCTATTAGAGATAAAGCTTCTTCCCGGTGGATGTAGATAATTTCTGTCAAAATCCTGGCAGATCTTTTTTTTTTTTTTTTTTTTTTTTTTGCAGATCAGACAAGCTGATTCCAAAATGTGTGTGGAAAGCCAAAGGCAACAAGGGTGAGCAACACGGTTCTATGAAGCTGCAGGATGAAGATAGGGTGACGTGGGTGAGAGATGAGCGCAGTGCAGCACAGTAGAGCTTAGAGGGCAAGGGACCTCACACACATCACAAAAGATGTGTGAGAAAGGCAGCTCAGTGGAGAAAAAGAATTGTACATCTATGTGATGAAACAGATCTGTCTCAAACTCATTTCTTATTATATATAAAAAAATTTTTTTTTACCTTGAGCCAGAGTTGGTGGCACCTTCCTGAGGCAGGAGGATCACTTGTATCCAGAAATTTGAAGGCAGCCTGTGTACCCTAGTGAGACCCCCATCTCAAAGAATAACAACAATGAAAATACCTAACTCAAGACGAACCTTAGATCTGCATCTAAAGCTAGAAGACTTATTTATGAGCCTGGATTTTGGAAATGCTGATATATGAAACCAGAAGCAAACTCTGTTAAAATGTGATAGATCAAATTTGTCAAAATGTAATCTTTTCTATCAAGAGAGAACCTGTTATGAAAATGTTACACAATGCCAAAAATAACATTGGCAAGCTACGCTTCCAAAGAAATCTGTTATATATATTCTCAAATTCAATAGTGACACCTGTGTTCTATTATCCACCCCCTTAAGATATTTCTCCCTTTCTCAGTGGCCCATTTTTAGGTTCCTGGATTATACTCCAAGTTAAATACACAAATCTAAATATTTGATTCCAGAATCCAAATGAGAGAGAGATGGGGTATTTGTCTGTATATCATTGTATATATGAATATATATATATATATATATATATATATATATATATATATATATATATATATATATATAATTGGACTTACTCTACTTAGAGCATAATGCTCTTCTTAGAAGCCATGGTTGCCAAATTAAAAAATAAAAAATAAAAATACTCTTGTTGGTCAAGAGTATTCTAGAGACCCCGCCCCCCAACATTGTACAGGCTATTGCTATTGTTCTTGCTTTCCCATTAGAGCTTGATGATAAGATCTTACAGATGAAGACACCATACCATCTGGTCACAGGACATAGAGAAAATGAGCTGGTACTAACCAAGAAGCTTCCTCTCTGCTGGATTTAGATTGCACGGTACTTGATGGTGCTATGTAGGCTGCTGGGGGACAAAGGCCATCAATAGTCTTATCCGTCTGTGACTCTTATTCACTATAAAATGACAAGCATGAGAAATACCCATGGTTGAAATAGTGGCATGGGTGTTATAGGGGTAACTGAAAGCATCCCTGTTGTATTTAAGGCTCACAGCACGAGAGGAAATGCATGCCTTGTATTTCAAATTTGGCCAAGAACCCTCAGGAGCTCATAGGATCAGGTAGTAAGCCTACTATTATTGTTCTACTAAGTGGACATAGTATCAAACACCTCTCTCTCTCTCTCTCTCTCTCTCTCTCTCTCTCTCTCTCTCTCCCTCTCTCTCCATCCCTCCCTCCATCCTCTCAGTGTGGATTTTAAGTTCATCTCCTTTGGAGTCAGGCTGTGTCCAGCTGTCATATCCTTGCATACAATTTGGGCTCTCCTCATGTGTGGCCTCATGTGTAATTGTTGTGTTGCTTTCTTGGTTTCGTACAGAAACCTTGTTGATGTGACGGGTAAGCATAGGTTGAGCCACAGTCTACAGTCTTATGTTTAAGGCTGAGTCATTAGTGGGTCTTCTTCCTGAAATGTGACCACAGGTGCTCCTTGATTATTATTTTTTTCCTTATTCTTGTTATGTGATTCGGGAAGGATGGAAGGACCTGGAATTAGGGTGTTCCTCTCTTTCCAGACTGATTATGATCTAATAAAATCCCAGTGTGCTGGACTTGGTAAAATTGTATCCCTTCAAGGTAGCCCTTACTAAGAAGAGCAGAGTGCCCTTGTGGTACAGATGCTGCAACTTGTGATGGCTGAACATCAGCCTCAGTGGTGACACAAACGCCAGTGTGATTCAGCGGGAAGTGGGCTTCACATTCTGATATTTCCTTGGGCTAATCATATGATATGGCACACTCTTTGCTAAGCAAACGGAGCATCTGCAGCTCCCCATCAGCCACATTCCCATTTACAATATCTTCAACATACAGTGCAAATATCAGGGCTTAAGTCAATGGGCACCTGTATGTGTTACAGAGTAACTCTTTCTGCCAGGAGCATCAGAGGGATGTCCTGTGGTGTTCCCTGAGAAGGCCAGGTAGAGCCCCTAGATGGGAAACAATAGTGTTAGGTGTCCTGGGACTGCCCCCTTTCAAGGTCTTAACTTTCAACTTCCTACACTGGGATGACATCTCAAACGTACCTGATAGTATGCATTTATCTTCTCGCTTCTGTTCTGGTCTTCTGGGAGTGAGTGTGAGCTCTGATCCTGCTGCACTTGACATCCATTTGGAAGAAATGTCTCATGTATGATCCAAAAATGAAGGGCCCAAGAAGAACTTCTTTCATCTTGCTGAGCATTTGTCTAATGAAGAAGAGGGCTTTGTGAGTCAAGCTCTTCTTGTCTGTCATGAGGATCAGGCCCATTCTTGCTGTGCAGGGGTTCAACTCTGAAGCCCTTTGTGTGCTATATTGGAAGCCAAAGGTTCGCGTCATTCTTTAAAATAGTCAGCCACATTGGGTAAACCTCCAGCCAGACAGGCAAAGTAAAAAAGATGACACACAAAGCAGTACAGGGTGTATGAGCAGAAGGACACCACTACAGACATAACCGAAACTGAGAGGATGAATGAAGGATGACTGAGTTCACGCCTGTGAATTATAACAATGGAAAGAGTCCAAGAAAGGCACACTGTCAAAATTTTAAAATAATAAATATATGAGGGTTGAGGAGTTTTCTCAATGTTTAGTTAGAGTACTTGCTCGTCTTTCAGAGGATTGAGTTCAGTATCCAGCCCACACACAGAGGATCCTGAACCCTCTTCCAGCTTCTGCAGTCATCAGGCTTTTACACTCATATTTTACAAACAAGCCTTTAAAACAATGAATAAAAACACAGTTTTTGGACCTATCCCTTGATGTGTTTCCTCAAATAGAATTTCAGTTGCAGTTAGACTCACTGATGGAACCTATCCAAGATTCAAGGAAGAAACAGCACCGCCCTGAGTAGTTCTTTCAAGAGACACAGGAAGGGGCTTTACAGTGTGCTGTGTGTGCTTCCATGCAGCCATCATAAAAGGAGATGAACGCGGTGTTAGCCTTAAAACATCATGAGAACAGGGTTGAAAGTGTTTCCAAATCAAGAGCAAATTGAATCACAGGCAGCCGGCCATGCGCAGATGCAGACACAGGTGCGGTGTGGATTAGTCAGAGCTCTTCTCCCTGCTTGGTTGTACATTTGCAGATCCAGGTGACCAACCATGGATTGAATATATTTCCTAAATTGCCTCTGTGCTGACCATGTACAATGCAGCATTCCAGGCATTTCCAGAGCACTTTCCTTGCATTAGGTATGATAAGTAACCTGGGGGTGATTTAAAGTGCACAGGAGGGTATATGTGGGTGACATGCAAATGCTATACATTTTATTTAAGAGAGCCATGCATCCATAGATTTTGCTATCCTCAGGGAGTCTCAGGAATATAAACTTGATTTAAAAAATTGATTCTGTTACTATTCTGTATTAACAGAATAAAGAATAAAGTAGTAAATGCAGAAAAGAAGTTTTTCTAAAAAAAAAAAAAAACCTCAATACTCATTGATGGAGAAAATATGAGCATACAGATGAGACAGCCAGAGAGAAAGGCCTAGACAAAAACATAGAGGAGAGAGGAGAAAGGCCCGAGGTTCTTACAATCTTTCTTCAGATGGGCACCAAGGAAAGAGATGTCAAAGCAGGTACCTGCACTGCATGGATCAGTCCTCTACTCTGAGATTAATGACAGGGCCAGAGCTGATCTGAGCAGATAGGCATCAACCACAGCCTTGGCCTCTTCCATATAACTGCTCTTTGACCTTTACTATGTTTGTTTTATAGTTCAGTATAGCTGTTTCTGCTCCAACTATTGTATCTGCTATCCTAAGAGAAAGCCTGCTTAGAACCAAGTCACGCATGGGTGCCAGATGTACACCCCAAGAAATGCATGCTGAGTGACTTTGTCATTCATGCCAACATCATGGAGTATTGCATACTACATTCCAAGGATTTATGGGACAGCATCTGTCTCCAGAGAGGACAGTTTTAGCCACACTAAAGATTTGCCCTGCATGTGATTCTTCCACAGCGAGCTTGGCTAGCGATTGAGAACCTTCCAGCACTTCATTTCCGCTCTCAGGTTCACTGCTTACTACCACTGTGGATCCAGTAACAATTCTTTATTTCCTTCCTTTTCTCTTTCTTTTCTTCCTTCCTCTGCTTATTCTTTCTCTCTCTCTCTCTCTCTCTCTCTCTCTCTCTCTCTCTCTCTCTCTCTCTATATATATATATATATATATATATATATATATATATATGGGAGAAAAGAGAGAGAAAGAGGTTCTCACTATGTAGCCCACACTAATCCATAGACTTATGACAATCCTCCTGCCTCAACCTCCCGAGCAGCAGGATTGCAGGTGTAAGTCCCCATACTTGGTCTGGAGTTGTATTCTTTAGAGATTAGAAACACTCTGAGCTAGCATTAAAGTCAGTGTCATGGTTGGTTGAGCCAGTCTTTTCTGTGGCCACTGCTAACAAACTTCTGCTGTGGCTGTGGTCACAGTTTCCAGAACAGGTAGGCTCCTACACACAGTCATCAAGGCTTTGGAAGCCCTCTCTATCCAATGTCTCTATGCTTGACAGGCCGAGCATAGCAGCTCATCCCTATTGCTTCCAGTCCTCTGGTCTGTCCTTCAAGACCCAGTCGATCTGGAATGGCCATACCTGACGAATCACACTTGAGAATGAAAACATAATGAGGCTGGCATTCTACCCTTACAATCCTTAACCACGTTTAATTTTCTTTCCAGGTTAGTCACTCCATGTGGCTTTTTTGTTGTTGTTTTGTTTTTTGAGACAGGGTCTCTCTGTGAAGCCTTACCTGTCCTGGACTTACTTTGTAGACGAGGCTGACCTTGAACTCCCAGTGATCCGGCTGCCTCTGTCTCCTGAGTACTGGGATTAAAGGTGTGCGCCACTACCGCCCAGCTCCATGTGGCTCTTAATGGCAGAATTAGGCAGGACGCCTCTGCGTTCAGCAGCAGTGAGGAGCAGGCCAGCATGAGAAGAGATCAACCCTAGAGAAAGGATGTGCTTGAAGCACGTGGTGCATAAGAGTTAGCTGAGATGCTGGTGTCACATGGATGCTGCACTATGTCAGCTCTTGTGTGTGTCCGTAAAGAACAATCTAGTGATGAGATGATAGGGCCAACAGGCTGTCTGCCTACATCCAGACCCTTCCCTCCAATTCTGGCAGCCTCTCTGCGCACTGCCATTTCTGCATGCAGGTTATAACATTTCATTGTGACTGCGAGCCCCGTGGAAGACAGCCACAACACAGTAGTGACACTAATTCCTAGAATCTCAGGCATATGCCACAGTTTAAGGGCATAGGGCAGGACCACAAGATGGCACTCACATGTCTGGTACTCCCAGCCTCATCTCCATTACACTAGCCACAAACCCTACGAGTTCTCATTGTCCCATGAGGCTCACCAATTTATAGAATGGCCCACCAAGCTCAAGAAATAAAGACTGGAGCTTTATAATAATTTTGTCTTGAAGGTTAAATCCAGCACAAGGCAGATGAAAAGGAATAAGCCAGGTCTGGATGGGAAGCAGGTATTGGGGCCATGAGGTCTGCTTTGTTTTCCAGCACATACCAGTATGCACAGTGTGTCTGGGCCCTAAGCACCAGATTGCCCTATTGGTGCCTCAGGACTCCACATAGTGGGTCCTCTCATCTCCAGACTCTCTGCAATATGGAGACATTAGCACAGGTTCAAGCCACAGTCCCATGAGCATGAGGCTCATCTTCCCTCATTGACACGCAGATATACACTTACACATATACACACACTCACTCAGACACAAACATGCACTCTCACTCATTCACACAGATAAACACTCACATACATATACACACAAGCATGCACTCTCTCACACACTCACACATACACACTTACACTCAATCGCACACACACTCACTCACACACATACTCACACACACACACACACACAACCTATGACATGTGTGGCAACAGGCCTGTGGGCCATGCAAGACTCCAAAAGATGGAGGGCTAGTGCTTATAGAGTTTTTTAGTCAGACCCAGTCTTGTGCTGCAACCCAACAGGGAGGGGGAATTGTAGGAGAGAGCTTAGAGGTCAGAGAACATCCTTCTACATGTGAGGAACCCTCCAAGGCTGCGGAGGCAGAAGAAGCTGGACCATGTAAGTCTGGAAGTTGGCTCAGCTCAATGCAGAAGTGACAGCCGTTCTGTGCTGCTGCTGTGTGCCCATGGCACCCATGCCAGCAGCTTCCTGCACCAGTGAGCAGCCAGGCAACCCTACTGTCACTGTACTTGGTGACTGCTGACATAGAAGCTGAGCCCTGGGTTTGGGGCTAGGGACAAACCTCTTGTTGGTACAGGTTCAGATGTTTTCTAGGAGCCCACATTTCCCAGTGTATAAAAATGCCCTGGTGAGACAATCTTTCCAGGCTGCAAGGGAAAAGGATGTGCTCAGTCCTGATGTGACTTGATGAGCTGGGGTGAGTGGTTGGGGGCTCCCCTTCTCTGAGGAATAGGGGAGGGGGAGGGGGAAGAAGGAGGGATGGTGGGGCTAGGAGGAGAGGAGGGAGGGGGCTATGACCAGGATGTAAAGTGAATAAATAAATTAATTAATTAAAAAATGGATCCCCCAAGCATTGCTTGCGAAGGAGGCAGGACACAGCTGTGGGAGGCATGCACAGCCCTTGAAGGGCAGCAGATTCACTTCCAGAAACTAACCAACAGTTGCCAATCACAGTTCTAAGCATCCTTGGTGTCACTAAGACTAACACTTCTAGAACAGTGGGCACTTGGGTAAAACAGCAAGGGTACCTGGGCTGGGCTCTGTGCATGGAAAGCTGCTCCTAATAAGGGGGTGGGGTTCCCACTAACATGGGAATTCTAGAGACCTGTGTGTTCAGATCTTCCCTTCTGATATTACACAATTGTGTGTGTCGGGCAGGGGGGTGATAAGAGGACCCTTGTAGACAAGTCCAGGATGCTGGGCACATCCACGACGAGAGAATTTCCACGATGAGAGAATTAAAGGCACAAAATTTGCTCTGCAACAGAGAAAACACATTATTCTTTCAGCAAATACTTAAAGATGGAAACTAATGAACTACTGAGTTAAAAGCAAATAAACAAAACAAAAAAATGCCGCCTTCCCCCTGAAACGTCAACATGAGGCATTGATGTGTTGGACAAGGCGTCTCTCAGGGATGTGATAAATTCCATTTATGTGTTTCTGATTAAACCAAAAGTGATTTATTCGATTTATATGAAGGTGTATTCCCTGCATCTTAAAGCATAGACCGCATGGGAAGCGCTGTTCACGGCCATCATTTCAGGACTAGATATACTTTATTATCTTACTTAGTGATTTATGGCTTTACTTTTGTTCAGATTCCAATCTTAATATTGTTGGACCCGTGGCAAAGCAAATGCCATGTCTCTTGTGGAGGGTTTAGACTTCCTACTTCCACCTGTCTCAGCAGCTCAGTCACCCACTTACCCCAACATGGTCCAGGCTTGGGTGGGACAGTCCTCTGGGTTGGTGGACAGACACGTCTGGTGTCGCCATGGTGGGATAATGGAGGGTATGCATCAGGCTTCATCTTGTGAAAGAGGACACAAGTTCAGATGGAATTCAGAAAGGTCCAAAAGGCATGATAAAACTGACCAATCGATTTGAGAGAGGAGCAGACCAACACAGCAGTCCTCATTGTCAGCTTTGGCAGGCAAAAAACACACAAGGACTGGTCCCATGATGAGCTGGCAGAGCACTGGGGTACAACTGAGGCAGGAACAGGTATGCACATAAAGAGGGGTGAGCTCCCCTGGTCCACATACACACTGTGTCACAGCCAGCCATAAGATACGCAGATGTAACACACAGCCACTAGCACACAGAGGTATTATTTCAGGAGAACTTTCTAGAGTCAGTGAACCTAACACTGGAGGGGTTGCCCCCTGAGCAGCTGGTCTTGGAGACTCAGAACCTTCACCATCTACACAAGTGACCGTCTTGAGCTAGCCTGATGGCGGCTCCGACCTGAGCCTTTAGAGAACCTGCAACAGAGCCCGATGGAATTGCTTACTTTTCAGGCAGAAAAAGCACAAAAAGCTTGAGAGTGCTTCTTTAAAGGGCCTCTGAGTGACATTACACCCAATCAATGGCCACGGGTAAGGATACATAAAGAATGGTTACGGTAGCTTAGTGATTACTGATACCCTTACTTTTGTCATCTGTGTGTCTTATATCTCAGGGTCCCTCTGTCAGCGTGTGACCCAAGAGTACAAATGCCTGCCACACTACACGAGTCAAGAAGAAGTATCCATTGACATACAGAGACTGCATTGACACTGTCAATGTCACTGCCTAACCCCAAGGTCAGAATATCTAGGAGTGTCATGGGTAAAGAGTCAAGGGAAGTATGCTAGATGATTCTAAAACAGGCATTTTTAAATGGTGCTAGGTATGAGTTTCATCTTGCGGAGCAAGACTTAAATCCAATCAGAAATGGTTGGTTACTCTTCTGGTGTTCCTGCCTCTAACATACTAAAAAACAGAAGAGGAAACATTGGAGACACTGAAAACATGGAGGAGACTGTCCTGCAGCAGTACAAATGACTTTGTTAGTACATCCAACACCTTACATAGGACCTGGCATATTCCTCAGTCAACAGCACACCGGAGCTGTTTATGAGGAAACCAAGGAAGCAAACACCACTAGCTAGGAAAAGAAGAGAACTTCCCTGCAAAAAAAAAAATGTGGGTTCAAATTCACTGAAAAAAAAATTGTCATCTCTTCCCAAACATTTAAGGAGGAAACAATTGCCAGTGTGTATAAACTCATCCAGAAAAGTCCATCACCCTGACTACAAAACAACAAAATGCACTATAGTAAGTAAAAAAATCACAAACTAGGGGGGCTGGAAAGATGGATCAGCAGTTAATAACACTTGTAGTTCCTGAAGAGGATGTGTGTTAGAGTCCTAGCACCCATATGGTGGCTCATAGACGTTTATACCTCCAGTTCCAGGGCATCTGATGCCCTCTTCTGATGCAGCCGATACACAGACACACCTGCAGGCAAAACACATTACAAATAAAACAAGTGGGGGGTGACAGAAGAGGACATCTGACACCTTGTTTGGAACCCTCTGTGTATGTGCACATGGGTACACACACACACACAGAGAGAGAGAGAGAGAGAGAGAGAGAGAGAGAGAGAGAGAGAGAGAGAGAGAGAGAGAGAGAGAGAGAGAGAGAGAGAGACTCTTTCGTATGTAGACACCAAATTTCCTGAGCATTGTGTATGAACAGACGTCTTCCTCCAGTGCATAAACACCTTTGCCAACATCGATTGTCTTAGGCATGCATAGTTAGTCCACGGCTTTCAGCTCTGCTCTGCTTGTCTGTGTCTGCTCTCACACCAACAAAACGGCATCATGATCACTACAGTGCTGGGTACTGAAGCCAGGTGGTGTAATGCCTCCGGTGTTGCTCTCTTTGTTCCAGGCAGGTTTTTTTTTTCCTATTCAGAGTACTATGTGGTTCCGTGCACATTTTAGGATTTTTTTTTTCATAGTTCTGGAAAGGATGCCAATATTTTAATAAGGACTGTGTTGAATTTGCACATACCTCTAAGAAGTATGGACATATTAATTACTCTAATCCATGATCACAAAATATAATTCCAAAATATAATTTAGCTGTATTTCCCTCAATTTCTTTCACCAATGTATTGTGGTTTTCTTTTTAGTCATCTCTTAACCTCTTTGGCTGAATTTTTTTCTGGGTATCTTTTTTTGTACTTACATTAGGCAGATTGGGCCTTACTTTCTGCTTCAGATAATTTGCTGTTGGTGTGGCAGAACTCAGGTGTCAGTGGCCTGCACTGGGTTTGCATTGGGTGGAGAAGACTAAGGCTATTTAGCCTCATTACCCAGTTAATGGCCAATTGCTAGTGACACAGCTTTGTGCTTTAGTTTGGAATACCTGGTACTTATTACTCAGTTTACCTCCTCCTTACTCGGACCTGTGTTGTCTTGTGTCACATTATCTCCCTAGTTTGGAGATTTGCACAATTCCCATTGCTTTTTCTTTTCTGTCTCACCCTGAGCTGGCATTTGCCAGCACTATTCTGATGGCACCTTCAACAAAGGCCTATGTATGGGTTACATTTTCCTCCTGTTTGTTTTCTTAGTGTGCACTTCTTTTCCTTCTTCTATTGTTCGTTTGTTTCTCCCTCCAGCCAATGTTTGCCTCCTCAACAAAGTATTTGTCCTTTGACTCCATCTCCCACGAAAGGCTGCCTTTCTGGTCCCATCTGCTCA
>NW_026131892.1:0-25471 GCF_903995435.1 Acomys russatus
TGTGTGGTGTGTGTGTGTGTGTGTGTGTGTGTGTGTGTGTGTGTGTCTGGGTCTCTGTCTGTGTCTGTCTATCTCTCTCTCTCTCCCTCTCTCTCTCTGCCTGTCTCCTACTTTGTACATTCCTCTCTCTCATGGTTCACTCAGACTATACCTTCTTTCCCTCTCTCCCTCTCTCCCTTATAATTCTCACAATAATAAACTTTCTTGTACCACATCTGTTGCTCAGTGTGTAATTTCTTAACGATAACAAGGGAAATGTTTAACTTGGATGTCAAGGGACATTTTATGTGGTCCGCAATTTATTTCACCTCATTCTTAAATCATCACTAGCTGTCCTAAGGATTCATCCCCAGTAGACATTCTTACCTATCAAGTGTACAAGGCTGGGGTGTGGGCAGCAGTGAGAGCATGTTCTGGAAGCGTAGAGGACAGTGAGGGAGAATCGAGGTCTGGGATCCATAAAGCCAGAAGCAAGCCTATAGGAGATGCACTGAGTCCTTACAGCTCACATCCAGAAGAAACTTGAAAACAAGTTCAAGCATTTGAGGGCAGACTTGAAATTGTGTTTGACGTTACCAACACAGAGTCATAAAACTGAGAGAAAAATGAAAGTTTAGTTCAGTCAGGTTCAAGGAAAAATTAGTTATGCTTCCTCCTTGCTACACAAAGAGGTGGTCGAAGAATGGAGGGAGAAAAAAAGGGGAGAAACACAGAATGGATGGAAATGGCGCCATGTTTGCATTTGTGACAATTCTAGCTGTGGCTTCCCTGCCAGTCCTAAATGGGGGTCCCCAAGCTAATCAAGCTTTAGGATTCACAAACTTTATATCCAAGCCTAACAGGAAGTGACTAAGGTGGCAATTAAAGCCCACCAGAAAGAAGTCAACCGCATAATGTGTGTCACCACACCCTGCTTTTTTATTTTGCTTCTGGGAACTGAACCCAAGCACTTTACCAACTAAACTATCCTCCAAGGGTCTGTCTTCCTTCCTTCCTTCCCGCCTTTTTCTTTCTTCCTTTGTGTGTGTATGAACACCTCCATGAGTGCAGATACATACTATGTGCATGCACAAACATGGAGGCCAAAAGTAGACATCAGGCATCACTTCTTGATCACGCTCTGCCTTATTGTTTGAGACTGTTAGCATACCGCTCCAGTTGGCTTAGCAACCTATGACCCCAGTCTCCCTAGCAACCTATGACCCCAGTCTCCCTAGCAACCTATGGCCCCAGTCTCCCTAGCAACCTATGACCCCAGTCTCCCTAGCAACCTATGACCCCAGTCTCCCTAGCAACCTATGACCCCAGTCTCCCTAGCAACCTATGACCCCAGTCTCCCTAGCAACCTATGATCCTAGTCTCCCTAGCAACCTATGACCCCAGTCTCCCTAGCAACCTATGACCCCAGTCTCCCTAGCAACCTATGACATCATTACCTACCTCCCACTAGGAGTGGCCCAACCCAGGATTATAAAAGGACAAACCCACCTTACCTCTCTCTCTCTCTCTTGTTTCTCTCTTGCTCTCTTACCTGTCTCTATCTCTCTTTCTCTGTTTCTGTCTCTCTCTGGGGTGCTCCCCTCCATCTCCCCCAACACTCATATAATAAACTTCTTCATATCATATCTGTTGTGTGACACATATTTCATACTTCATATCTTATTTTTCATATGTAAAAGAGACAGTCCCTCGGTGCACCTGGAGTTAGTTCATTGACTCAGCTAGCCTGGCTGGCCAGCAAGCCTTGTCTCTGCCTCCCAGGGCTGGGTTTATAGATTTGAGCTGCTATACTTCTTAAGTGGGTGCTGAGGCCTTGAGCTCAGGTCTTCAAGCTTTGCACAACAACCATTTTCCATCTCTCCAGCCTCCCCTTCCTATTTTAAGATGTCTACTAATTTCACTGTCAAGCAGGCAAAAAACAAAACAAAACAAAAACAAAAACAAAAAAACCCACAACCCATTGTTATAAAAGCACACACACACAAACTTATATACATACACATGCATACACACACACACACACACACACACACACACACACACACACACACACTAAAACATCCCCATCTTACCTGTACAGAGCGCTCAGGCCCAGTTTTGAGCAATAGTGACTGGTACCCCAAAGAGTAGCTGAAACTGGGCTACCTGTGATTTTCACCTCCAAAATCACCCAGGGCTTCTCACACTGTACCACCCCAGGGTCCCCAACATCATTAGAGTCAGACTGTCAGGGGAGAGACTCTGGGACTGGGTTTGTCTCCAGATGCCCAGGCATGTCTCTCCTCTAGACCGTCCAGGAGCTAACCCTGTCTCTGAGTGAGTCAAGTGTCCTGAACCAGGAGTGTCCTTTCATGGGTGTAGTACCAGGGTTCCCAGGTCCTCAGCCCCGAGCCTCATTCTTTGTTTAAAAGATATTTGTTTGTTTTGGGTTTTGGGGTTTTTTTTGCTTGGGGGTTGTTTTGTTTTGGTCTTGTTTGTTTTTGTTTTTTAGAGACAAAGTCTTACTAAGTAGCTCTGGCTACTGAAACTATGTAGACCAGGCTGGCTTCACAGGGCTCCTCCCAGCCCTCTCAGCATCCCTCAGTACCTGTGGCTCCTCCCAGCCCTCTCAGCATCCTTCAGTACCTGTGGCTCCTCCCAGCCCTCTCAGCATCCCTCAGTACCCTGTGGCTCCTCCCAACCCTCTCAGCGTCCCTCAGTACCTGTGGCTCCTCCCAGCCCTCTCAGCGTCCCTCAGTACCTGTGGCTCCTCCCAACCCTCTCAGCATCCTTCAGTACCTGTGGCTCCTCCCAGCCCTCTCAGTATCCTTCAGTACCTGTGGCTCCTCCCAACCCTCTCAGTATCCTTCAGTACCTGTGGCTCCTCCCAGCCCTCTCAGCATCCCTCAGTACCTGTGGCTCCTCCCAGCCCTCTCAGCGTCCCTCAGTACCTGTGGCTCCTCCCAGCCCTCTCAGCGTCCCTCAGTACCTGTGGCTCCTCCCAGCCCTCTCAGCGTCCCTCAGTACCTGTGGCTCCTCCCAGCCCTCTCAGCATCCTTCAGTAACCTGTGCTCTCCCAGCCCTCTCAGGTATCCTTCAGTACCTGTGGCTCCTCCCAGCCCTCTCAGTATCCTTCAGTACCTGTGGCTCCTCCCAGCCCTCTCAGCATCCTTCAGTACCTGTGGCTCCTCCCAGCCCTCTCAGCATCCCTCAGTACCTGTGGCTCCTCCCAGCCCTCTCAGCATCCCTCAGTACCTGTGGCTCCTCCCAGCTCTTCTCACTCTGTCCTTTTTCCTACATCTCTCCCTCCCAGGACCTGGGCCCTCCCCTCCCCACAGCCTTATCTCTATAGAAGGCATCTGGCTACCTTCTTAGTCAGCAGCACCTCTCTCACTCTCCCTCCCCCTCTCTCCTCTTCTGGCCTGGTTTAGTTGGGCAGCCATGCTCAGCCTGGACTCTTCCCTCTGCCTGCTTTTGCCCTTACATCTACAATAAAAGTCTACCTCTGTAGTTTAGGGGTAGCCATGCCCTTTTTTGTTGTTGTTGTTGTTGTTGTTTTTGGGGGGATTCAGTTTTTTTTTAAAGACATGGTTTCTCTGTGTAGCCTTGGCTGTCCTGGACTAGCTTTGTGGATGAGACTGGCCTCGAACTGCAGTGATCCGTCTGCCTCTGCCTCCAGAGAGCTGGGATTAAAGGCGTGTGCCACCATGCCAATTTTTTCATTCAGCTATTAGAGTGCTTGCCTAAGATGTGTAAGAGCCCGGAGTTCAATACCCATCACCCCAGAGACACTAAGTCAAAAGGTCTTGAGGGGCCATGGGGAAATCTGCATTTCAAGAACTTTCCATGAAACTGGTGAGGGTGGCTTGATGGTTTCACTTGAAGAATCATGGCATGGACGCCAGTTCCTCTTTTTGTGAGTCTTGAGTTCACAATAAGTCCTAGAACGGTACTTTACACATCATAAGTATGATATGAATGACGTTTTCCCCTAGCCTTCCTCTCTCTTTCTGGGCCGCCCTTCCCTTCCCTCACAAGCTCCTCAGAACAGAGTAAGGAAGAGCCATGAGGCCAGGGCCTTGACAAAACCTGGCTCGTAGCTAGCAGGGAACTTCCTGCACAGCCGCCAGAGCTTCCGACACTTGTGCATTTGTCAAGCGACCACCATACAGCACTTTACCACAGGACGACTCTGGGAGGGGCAGTCTCAGAAAGAGGGTGGGTAGAACACTTTTTTTTTTTGAATGGATATCTGCCTGCGGCGGCCGATTATTTATTTGAATCAGGTGACCGCCTAAGCACCTATATAGGGCGCTAGGTCCACCTTGGAAGTGAATGCCTGCTTAAGGTTAAAATATACTGACAGACATAATTGGGGTCTGACAAAACAGTCCCTTTATGAGTGGTTGGCTATCAGTGTGACTAAAGAGGCAGGGCCTCGAGCAAACTTTTCAACCACTGCTACTGCCCAGATGCACTATGGGAAAGAGCAGCGAGCAGCAAGCTTGGGAGGGGTTCAGTCACAGATCGCCCGTTGGCTGCGCGTTCTCGGCCACGCACGTGCATGCGCTCTTTTCACGAGGCCTGCTAGGCCTGAATGTCGTTAGCTGGTTAAGTGGTGCGGCTATCCTGACTCAAAGAACACCTGGGAGCCACGGCAGAACCTGAAATGTGTGGGAAAGGCCTAGTAGCAATGCAGCTGTTGGGTCATATTGTTAGGTCTCAGACACCTGGAACATTCTCAAGACGTTCGACGAGGACTTAGAGAGACGGCTTCTCCGGCGGCATTGCCGGTCAAAGCCACCCAGGCATCTGGACCCAAACTGAGCCAGCTATCTAGTGCAGAAGGCTGAGTAGCGGCGGACACTGCAGTGCTGGGAACAAAAGTTCAATGCCAAGCGCAACCACCTGGGGCAGACCACCGTGGAGAATGAGGGAGACCTTGATGGCCCTCCAAGGTCCTTTGTCTACATCAATAAGAATCGTGTTGGTGAGGGCAACACCCTCAACCAGGTAGCTGTTGGCTACCAGGACTGGCTATTGGTACCTACTGGAGGCTGTTGCCTGGGAGCATCCCTGCACAAGTGTGCCCATAAGGACCAAGGCCAGCGACTGAAAGCTGGACAGCCCATCTACGAGTACAACTCCTGCTGTTGCTGTGCCTATGACTGACCAAACCGTGTAGTCCAGAAACCTATCTGCTACGACCTGTGCATCTTCCGTAATGATGATGGCTGAGGCTCGGGTGTCCACACGCTTTCTATTATCAGAAGCCAAAACGGGTCAAAATCAAAGTATCAGTAAGGTTTAATTTCTCCTGGAGGCCTGAGTTTTTTCTGGTTTTCCCCCCGGCCTTCTTGGTTCAGAAAGGTGGCTTTGTCCCCTCTGTCTATCTTCAAACACAGCAACAGAAATCTTTGAATTTCTCTCCCTTCCTCCCACACCTTTGCTTTCTTTTCTTTCTTTTTTCTTTTTCTGAGACAGGGTTTCTCTGTGTAGCCTTTGGTGTCCTGAACTCACCTTGTAGACCAGGCTGGCTTCACAGAGATCCACCTGCCTCTGCCTCCTGAGTGCTGAGATTAAAGGAATGTGCTTAGAAAACTGATCTTAAAAGTCTTGCTAGCATTGACCCCTTAAGAAGATTGAAAACTAAATGCCAGTCGCCCGCTCCCAAACACTGACAGGAGAGGCACTCTGGTTCCCAGATCTAGTACAGGGAGCTAGGCAGGAAGTCACTGTCCTCCACCTTATCCACCTGGTCGTCTTATATCCCCCGGTCCTATTTATAGCCGCTGTATCACGGGAGCCTTGTGTTGTCACCATATGGTCACACATGGGAGACTTAAATCTCAGAGAAGGTACATTTAACCATAGGGCTGTGAGGGTAGAAAATGACAGCCAGTGCCAGACTCAAGCCCCTGTTCTTGCTAATACCTAACCAGACTCTTGGGTGTACCTGATGAGCTGTCTGGGATTCACCGAGAGCTAGCCTCCCTACCTCGGGCAGCCGCACTACCCTTGTTTCCCGCCCCCATTGTCAAACTCCCAGACTCTGCCAGATGGTGCCACACCCAGGGTCCGTGACGCCACTGTCATTTTACTAGCACTTCTATCAACAGGTCCCATTCTTTGACCTTTGGACTCAGTACTCAAGTTAAAGGACACCAGTAGCTTGCTTCCCTCTGTCCCCAGCTTGCAGACAGCAAACTGTGGGCCCTTTCCGTCTCCATGACTGTGTGATCCGGTTGCTTCTCCTGCTTCTGTACCAGCATGAAGCAAGGCTTTGGAGTTTGATAGGTCTGAGTTCAAATCCCAGCTCCATTTGGACTTCTGGTAGTCACCACTGTCTAGACCTTCCCAAAGGGCAGTGCTCTCACTCATGCACCACGAAAAATGTCCAGAAGCACAATGGTGTGACTCCAAGTTCTGGGTTTAGATCCCAAATCTGCGTATCCACTGTCTGATCTTGCTACGTCTGTAAATATGAAAACTAAGATGCCAGGGAACAGATTAGGATATGGAGGAGTTTGTTGTAGAAATGTGGGAGAGCAGGAAAGGGGGAGGGGCACCACAGAAGCAGAGACAGAGAGGAAGATAGCGAGAGAGAGAGAGAGAGAGAGAGGTGAGGTGAGTTTGCCCTTTTTATATCCTGGCAGCTGGCACACTTAGTGACAGGCAGGTGATGACGTCATAGGTTGCTAGGCAGCCTGGAGATAGGTATGCTAACAGGTCACCTTTCTGTCCCTCAGTTTCTCTACAAGTAAATGCAGATACCCAGTATGCTTACTTTCACAAGGGGTGGTGCAGTTAGGAGAGATCGGGGTAGCCCACGAAGAGTTCAGAGCTGACCCAGTTTCCTGAGACATGAAACTTCCGCAGGCTGTAGGAACATGCTGAGCCTTCACCCAACGCTGGCTGCAGCTGGCTGGTGTCATTCTCATGAGGTGTACAGATGTCAAGACGAATGAGTAGAGAGGCCTAAGCCACAGCCTGTGGAGCAAAACCAAAACGAACCAAACAACAACAAAACCCTGACAAACATTAACCAGATACCACCAAGGTACCTGCGAAGTCACTGCCCATCCGTGTCCATCAGGGAAGTCTGTTTCCTAGCCTGCACCTTCCTCCGCAACCCAGCAGTTTTTCATGGAGGGGCTGAGTACTGCTTGCGCTAAGTCATCTCCTAGTCTTCGGCTCCATGCTGACCTCCCCACTATGAGTGCACATGCCACACCGCCCACGTCCACACGATGGACCAAAGCCACCGAGATGCTTTCACTCTGAGTAATGCTGAGGCAGCATCTAAGATTATCATTCCATAGGGCTAAGTATGACCTGTAAACAACAGTGAATTCTGAGTAACTCTACATAGCTGTGAACCATGCCAGGAGATCGCAGCCTTGCAGCAACCAGACTGCCCACACAGAACTTGACAAAAGCCACGCTCCTCCTCAGACAACGCAGCTCTCTCTAGCGGGGGTGTCTATTTCTTGACACTGCAATAGACACTAACTTCTACAAGTGTCTTGGGCCTCCCTTGTGGCTTCTCCTGGCTTGTGTGTGGCTCACAGACCCCACGGTGGACACACTGAGTAACGAAATGGGGCCACCTGAAGCAGAACATAGTTAGAACCCCTGGGTCTACGCTTCAAATTATGGTCCTCTTACTTTTGTTTTGACTGGGGGACAGGCTTCCTCTGTGTAGCTTTGGCTGTCCTGGACTCCCTTTGTAGGCCAGGCTGGCCTCGAACTCACAGAGATCTGCCTGCCTCTGCCTCCTGAGTGCTGGGATTACAGGTGTGCGCCACCACACCCGTCTCTGGTCCCATGACTGATGACAAGTCCTTCTCTGAATCGGCCTCCGACGATGTCACGTGAATACAATTATAGTGTCCACCTCACAGGTGATGACACAAAATAGATGAAACTGCTATTAAAAACCATCCCACAAAGCCCAGCACGCAGAAAGCCCACGAAGGGCTGCTGTTCACAGCCATCTCCCCAGCTCTTAGGGTCTCTTAAGTATCGCTGTCCTTCCCGCCTGCACCCTTTCCAAGCCCATCTTTTCAGCCCCTCACCCTGCTGGCCCAGTTCTCACTACCAGTCAATGGTCCACGCTGGGCAGGTCACCCTCAGGAATGCCTTCTTAAGTTTCATCTCCTACTGTAAGACTCTCTGTCCTTTAAAAATTAAAAATCAGCAGGGAAAGAAGCATTTCAAAGATTTTTTAAAAAATTAACCTTGAAGGAACGATGCTAAGAAGCCCAGCTGGTCGGTTCCTCTTTTGGGTCCCTTCAGCCCTTCCCATCAGAGATATCTAGAGGCACATCCTTCTGGAAGAGGACATTTTACCAAGTGAACCCTCTAGGGGGCGCTGGTTGGTAGAGGAATGGACGGAAAACCGTTCATCTCTCAGGCAGTCCTGCAACTGGGCCTCTAACCCAGAGGTGGGAGCAATCCTGAGCCGCTGAAGGCACGGTCTAAAGCAGACCAATGCTGCCACCTGTTGGTCATGTAGAGTATCTGTGGGCTGCCAAACAAATTTCCACTAAACACGTTTTTACTTAGTAAAGGCAATAGCCTCTAAGTTTGCAAAATGTTCCAGATTTACACAACCAACCAGCAGAATCAAGATCATTTTTTATTGCCTGTTCCTCACCTTCAAAGCAATTCTTATATATGCCTAAGCTCCAAATTCTGGTCCCATTATTAATGATCCTGTCCTTGAGCATATGAGATACATGTAGGGCCAGATGTACTGTACTCTGAACCTCAACTGTTTTGAATTTGACTCCCCAAAGCTGTGAAATAACTGTGAGACCAGGAAAAAAGTCTGTCAGTAGTTAAGAGAAATGTCTCCAGCCTCGTGCCAACATTCACAGTAACATGCAACGGCAAGGCATTAGGATTTTCTGAACTATAACATGAAAAATTATAATGCTCAAGCCAGGTGTGTTGCCTTATACCTGTTATATCAGGCACACTTGGGAAACAAAGGATTGCTATGAGTCCTAGGTCAGACTGGGCTACAGTGTGAGAGAACCCACCTCAAAAACAAACAAACAAACAAACCACACACACATAAAATGAAAATGCTGAAGTCTTATTATGAAAATTACTATCGGGCAAAGTATCTTTTTTTTAATTAATTTATTCATATTACATCTAAATTGTTAGCCCATTCCTTGTATCCTCCCATTCCTTCCTCCCTCCCGCTTCCCCCCTACTCCCCTCCCCTATGTCTGTGACTGAGGGGGACCTCCTCCCCCTGTATATGCTCATAGGGTATCAAGTCTCTTCTTGGTAACTTGGGCAAAGGATCTTGCTGCCAAGCAGAATTCAGTCCTTGGGATCCACATGGTAGAAGGAGAGAAATGGCTTCTGTAAGTTGTCCTTATATGCATAACTACAATAAATAAGTACAAAATTTTAAAATCTTAAGAAAGTTACTATAGAAAGAGCTCATTATGACTTCTCCACAGGGGATCATGACCATACACTTAGAATTTATTGGACCCATGGAAAAGTGCATGAGCCATATCAGCTGGGAAAATGGCTGCACACCACTCCTCCACTTCTGTGTTTAGCAGAACAACTCCCCTTCTCATCCTTTGGCCCAGCCACCACTCTAGTTGGAAGGCCAGATTCCCTGGGCAGAGATGGGGGTGGGGGACCTTCCCAGCAGGAGGAGTCTCAAGAGCCAACAGCTTGAAACCCATGGGATCTGCTCACGGTTAGCTGTCATGGAGCAGAATGGATCCCGCCACACCACCTGGCCATCTGTCTGCAAGGCCCAGAGGGGTGTTAGGCTAGTGGCATCAGACAGGACTCTCCCTGATAAAAAGCTACAAATGTGGACAGTGAACTGCAGAATAAGGATGAAGGCAGCCGTGATGGTGCCTCTTAAAAATGCAAGCTATACATTTAAACTGATGGCAAATTACAGCCATAGAAGAAATAGCTGGACTTCATAAAAATGGGCCAAATACTCTGACTCACATGAAACACATCAGTCATTTTTAAAATATGCTTTTTGTCTTACCTAACTCATTCTCAGAGGTTGTAAGACCCGGGTGGGGGCATCCTCTGCCTCCGGCCAGATGCCAGTTGGAACGGCAGCCACACTGACCACCTGCAAACCCCTTTTGTCAGCTAAAGCTTCACGGTGATGATTTGTGAATCTGAGGCCTGTACTTCCCAAAAAAGGGCCTTCTCTCCCTTTCTTTCTTATCTTCCCACAACATGTGACACTGTCCCTGCAGCCATCAGCACTGGGGAGTGCTGGGAAGTGTTTAATGATTTGCAGTGGGGGGACGAGAGTTCCTCACACTCATGCACACACTCACATTCATGCGCACACACTCATGCACACACTCACATTCATACGCACACACTCATGCACACACTCACATTCATACGCACACACTCATGCACACACTCACATTCATGCGCACACACTCATGCACACACTCACATTCATACGCACACACTCATGCACACACTCACATTCATGCGCACACACTCATGCACACACTCACATTCATGCACACACTCATACATATTCATACACATGCACACACTCTCACCTACATTCATATACATTCACACACATGCACACACATGCACACACTCACACGTGCACACACTCACTCTCATGCACACACTCACACACATGCACACACTCTCACCCACACTTATACACACTCTCACGTATACATACACACACTCTCTCTCCTCCAACTCTTCTTCCTCCTCCTCTTCCTCTTCTTCCTCTTCCTCCTCTGGACCGGGTCTCATTGTGTAGTTCAGGTCACCAACAAACTTAAGCTCAAGCTATTCTCAGCCTCTTGAGTAGCTGGATCTACAGGCCTGCTATATCATTTATATACAGAGCATAAAGTCTTCTTCATAGGGGCTGGAGAGATTATTCAACGGGAGAGAGTGCTTGAGTGAAAGGAAGAGGACCCAAGTTCAGATCTCCAACACTCATATAAAAAAATCTAGTGTGGCTCTCTGTACATGTCAACAACTCTAGTACTGAGGTGAGGGGGAGCAGAGGGCAACAGGGAAGACAGTTGGGTCCCAGGAGCCTCCTAGCCTTCCATCGCAGCCAAATGTAGCTCTTCGTGTTCAGGGAGAGACCATATCAATAATAAAATAACAGCAATAATAATGATAAAGAAAGGTGCCTGACATCTTCCTCTGGCCTCTTCCTGCACATACAAGGGCATGCACCTCGTGTAAAAATATTTTATTAATGTTATTTCCAAAATTTACTATGTCAGTAATCTCCAAAAGAGATGACATGATGACACAGGCTGTGCTTTTTTTCTACCACCACCACCAAAAAAAAAAAAAAAAAAAAAAAAAAAAAAAAAAAAAAGGCTTGGGAAGGCCGCTCTGTCCTTGCTGATTGCAGGTGACAGTGTTGGAGAAGCCAAATCAGCTATTTTATGCTCAATATCAGGCAAGTGCATCAAGAAGAGGTCTGGGGAGAAGGGAGAAGCAGGTTGCAGCTAGGACTGTACAGAGCTGGGGGGAGCGAACCTCAAGTGGAGGCCATCAGCATGAATTGCACCACCACCCACAGTCCCAAGCACCTGCCCCCAGCTTGGGAGCCAGAGCTCAGGGAAACCTTGAAAAGACGTGAATCCAATTCATTCCGACCCAGCGACCGTGCTGCCCACAGCAGACAGCTGACTGGGAGGCTTCAGAAGGGGTGAGAGAGCAGCCATGGCCTTTCATTGCCTGCTCTGCTCCTCTTTCCAAACCTTCCCTTCCCTAGGGACCCAGCTCAGCCGCTGGCGGCCCTCCAATTAATCTGAAATCTGCTTCCACTGAGAACTCCCTTCAAAAAGCAATTTGCATTTTATTAATGAATTCACAGAGGCAGTAAAGCCTTCCAGAAATCTGGGGGATGGGAGGCCAAGCTGGTCCTGAGGAGAGAAAGCTGAGGTGACTGGAAATGGACGTGGCAAGTAGTGTTCACAGAGGGTGACAGCCCACTCCAAGGGACAAAACAAGGTATTAGGTTTGCTTTCAGGACAAAATACGTAACAATACTCAGGCAAAAGGCCCAGATGACAGTTGTTAGGGTTCTGCTTCAGCCTGCCTACCTGTGATGACACTGCTTACCTGCCATGGGGGTGTGGCCTTGCCCTGGGCCATATAAAAGACAGGCCCTCCAGTGGATTTCTATCTCTCTACCTCTCTAGCTCCCTCTCCTCTCTCTCCCCTCTCTGGGGTACCCCTTACACCTTTCCTTCTCCCCCCATGCTCATCTAATAAACTCTGTATAACATAATATCTGCCTGGTACCTTGAATTCTATCATTTGCCTTAATCTTTAATTTTTATATATAACAACAGTATTTTAAAAAGCTCAGCCCTGGTAGGGGCTAAGATGTCACCATCTCACTGGTGTGCCTTCCTTTCCCTCTTAGATGCTGTAGTTTAAAAGCTTGTTTTCTTTCTTTTTTCCTTTCTTTTCTTTTCTTTTCTTTCTTTTTTTCTTTTTTTTGGGGGGGTTGAGTTTTTTTTTTTTTTTCTTTTGGTTTTTTGGTTTTGTTTTGTTTTTTGGGACAAGATTTCTCTATTGTAGCCTTGGCTGTCCTGGACTCTGTAGACTAGGCTGGCCTCAAACTCACAGTGATTGCCTGCCTTTGCCTCCAGAGTGCTGGGCTTAAAAGCTTATTTTCTTAAGTGGATTAACCTATTGTTGCTGTTAAATTTCCTCTACAAACAGTTTCAGAAGAAGAGAATGACAAAAGATAAGTAAGCCACAGGAGAAACAAGGGAACAGGTTTTCAATGGGCATCATGACCATGGCAGCCTCACACAGCACCTTCACATTTGTATCCTTACTGATAAGCAAGGAGCAGAGAATCCCCTCTGTGGAGAGACACATGGTTCCAGCCCAAGGTTGTGCCTGACTTCCCAAGGAGGGCTCTCTCAGCCTTCAGGATCATCCAGCCTCTGGCCAGAGGAGGCTCTACTTGACTTCCCAAGGAAGCCTGCAGGTGCCAGAGGGACTCACTGTTCCAGCCTCCTGCCTATGGCCCTACCCACCTTGCTGAGGAGAGCTGCTGGAAACACCCAGCTTCCAGGACATCAGGAATACCCAGCCAACATCAGGGATAGCCAGAAGGCTAAAGGCCAATGTAAGAACATAACTATCAAGAGCCAGGGCAATATGGCACCACCAGAACCCAGTTATCCTACTACTGTAAGCCCTGGATATCCTGACACAACTATGGGGACCTGTGCCAAATTCTGCCATGTCAGAAATCCTGTGCTTAGGCTGTATGCTGTGACCTTCGAGTTGCTGGCCTTTACCTCACCATGAGGTCTTGTGTTCTAGTCTATCCCTGGACTATTTACCTTTGAAAGAAATAGAGAAGACTCAACTTGGAACCACCCAGAGGATCTAGGAAGTTCTTACAAGGAACTACTCAGAGAACCACGAAGTTCTACAGGGAGCGATTTAGGCAATTACATTCTTGACCAGGGGCTAGGGTGAGTGAGATAAGAATAGATCCTATTGACCTTGCCCTGTATATGTTCCTGCTAGTCGGCAATAAAGTGAATCTTGATCAGAAATTTCCTGACTTGATTTGTTATTTCTCGCGTCTCTGTATCCTACTTTCAATCCCCACTCTCTCTTTCAGGTGAACCCTGATTCAATTTTTCCCTGCAGGCTGGGACCCGACACACAACTGAAACACAAGAAAATGACCTTAAACCTATTCTTATGAAGATGATAGAGAGCTTTAAGGAAGAAATAATAAATTCCTTTTAAAAATACAGGAAAATACAATCAAACAGATGAAGGGAATGAATAAAATGTTTCAAGACCTGAAAATGGAAATAGAAACAATTTTAAAAACTGAGGGAATCCTGGAGATGGAAAACTTAGAGATGATAACAGGAACTACAGACATCAGTATACCAACAGAATAAAAGAGATGGAGGAAAGAACCTCAGCCGATGCAATTGCAAAAAATTGATACATCAGTCAAAGCAAATGTTAAATCTAAAATAAAAAGTGCCTAACACAAACATCCAAGAAATCAGGGACACTATGAAAAGATAAACCCTAAGAATAATAAAAATAGAAAAAAGAGAAGATTCCTAGCTCCTAGGACCAGAAAATATTTTCAACAAAATTATAGAAGAAAAATTTCCCAACCTAAAGAAAGAGATGCCTATAAACATATAGGAAGCTTACAGAATACCAAATAGATTGGACCAGAAAAGAAAATCCTCTCACCTCAATAATCAAAACACTAAATGCACAGAATAAAGAAAGAATATTAAAAGCAGCAAGGAAAAAAGACCAACTATCATATAAAGGCAGACCTATCAGAATTACACCTAACTTCTCATCAGAAACTCTAAAAGCCAGAAGGGCCTGGGCAGATGGCTTGCAAACCACAGATGGCAGCTCAGACTACTATATAACAAAACTTTCAATCACCATAGATGGAGAAAACAGCATATTCCATGACAAAACCAAATTTAAACAGTATCTATGTGCAAATCCAGCCCTATAAATGATACTAGAAGGAAAACTCCAAAACAAGGAGGTTAACTACATCCAAGAAACACAAAAAATAAATAACTCTGCTGTGGCAAAACCAAAAGGACACACACACACACACACACACACACACACACACACACACACACACGCAGTACTACTACCACCAACATCAAAATAACAGGAACTAAAAATCACTGGTTATTAATATCTCTAAACATTAATGGACTCAATTCCCCCAGTAAAATGACACACAGGCTAACAGAATGGATGTATAAACAGGATCCATCATTCTACTGAATACAAGAAACACACCTCAACAACAAAGATAGATATTACCTTAGAATAAGGACTGGAAATAAAGGTTTGTAAAGCAAACAGACCCAAGAAACAAGCTGGAGTAGCCATTTTAATATCTAATAAAATATACTTGCAGTCAAAATTAATCAAAAAGAAATGAGAAAGGACACTTCATACTCAACAAAGAGAAAAAATCCACCCAGAGGACATCTCAATTCTGAATATCTATGCCCCAAATATAAGGGCACTCACATTTGTAAAAGAAAGATTAAATCACGAAAGATTAAATGACACACAATTAATAGTAGGAGACTTCAATGCCCCACTCTCACCAATGGGCAGGTAATTGAGACAGAAGCTCAACATAAAAATAATGAAACCAACAGACGTTATGAATCAAATGGACCAAACAGACCCAAACACAAAAGAATATTCCTTCTTCTCAGCACCTCACAGAACCTTCTCTAAAACTGGCAATGTAGTCATTTGCAATGTAAACCTCAACTACAAAATTGAAATAACCCCTTGTATCTTATTAGATCATTAAGAACTAAAGCTGGTCTTCAAGAACAACAGAAAGAAAACAACTTCATGGAAACTGAACAACTGTCTACTCAATGATCACTGGGCCAGGGAAGAAATAAAGAAATTTAAAACTTCTTAAAACTCAATGAAAATTAAAGTTAGCCAAACTAACTAAAAGATAGACAATATTCAAATTACCAAAATCAGTAACGAAAAGGGGGATATTACAAATTCAAAGAATCATTAGGTCTTACTTCAAAAGCCTGTACTCCACAAAACTGGAAAATCTAAATGAAATGGGCAATTTTCTTGGTAGATTTCACTTACCAAAGTTAAACTAAGATCAGGTAAACAATTTAAATAGTCCTATAATCCCTAAAGAAATAAATGGAGGCAGTCATTAAAAGCCTCTGGACAAAACAAACCAACCCAGGGCCAGATGGTTTCAGCACAGAATTCTACCAGACTTTTAAAGAGGAGCTAATACCAACATTCCTCAAACTATTTCACAAAACAGAAATAGAAGGAACATGGCCAAACCCATTCTATAAGGCCATGGTCACAATGATACCTAAATCACACAAAGGCCTAACAAAGAAAGAGAATTTCAGACCAAATTTCCTTATGAACATCGATGCAACATTACTCAATAAGATACTCACAAACTGAATCCCAGAACACATCAAAACATTATCTACCATGGTCAAGGGAGGTTCAATATATGAAAATCCACCAAATAATCCACCATATAAACTGAAAGAAAAAAACTACATGATAATCTCATTATATGCTGAAAAATCCTTTGATGTTAAAAGTCTTGGAGAGATAAAGGATACAAGACACATGCTTAAACACATTAAAGGCAATATATGTGAGGCCAATAGCGAACATCAAATTAAATTGAAAGAAACTTAAAGCAATCCCACTAAAATCAGGGACAAGACAAGGCTGCCCACCCTATCCATATCTCTTAAATATGGCACTTGAAGTCCTAGCTAGAGCAATAAAACAACTAAAGGAGATCAAGGGGATACAAATTGGAAAGGAAGAAGTCAAATTATCACTATTCATGGATGATATGATACTATACTTATGCTACCCCAAAAATTCTGGGAGGAGAGGAGGGGGCTGCTATCAGGATGTAAAGTGAATAAATAAATAAATTAATTAACTAAAAACTACTTCTCTCCATGTGCTTCTCCCTCCCTCCCTCTCCCTTCCTCCTTCCCTCCCCTCCACCTCCCCTAGTCTTTTTTTCACCATTTTCACAAGGATTCTGACCCTTTCCGTTTACAGATGGGTCCAATTTGTTTATGATCAAATTTACAATGTTTTTACTTCAATTTAGTAGAAACATAGTTTGGTTTTTTTAGCTTCTTTCCCAGGCTAGTGATAGGAGGTACAATATTGCCTCTTGCAGCAGCAGCAGTGGCAGAAGCAGGAACCAGCCACAGCTGCCAATCACCTGTGCTCAGGAAGCGAAACAGCTGGTACCCATAGTACATTGCTGCTAACTACGAGGCTCAGGAGGTGAGGGCGTTAAGTGTATTTTCTTTTTCCATTCTTCATGTGTGTATGGTGTGCATGTGTGTATGCGTGTTTTACCATGTGCACAAATGCATGTTTATGTGGCTGCCTGTGCACATGTGTGTGCTTGCATGTATGTGCCCAAGGTTGATATCAGGAACAATCTTCAATTAATTGCTCTTTTATTCACTGACAATCTCTTAATCAAATTGTGAGCTTGAGAATGTGGCTAGTTTTGTCAGCCAGTTTGCTTTGGGGAGAGGCCTGTCTCCACGTTCTGAGGCCAGACTTATAGGCAGGTTATTACGACCATTTAGCACTTACTGGTTTTCCGGAAATCTGAATTTCAGTCTTATGTTTAAATAGTTTATAAACACTTTAACCATTGACTCATCTCCTAAGCCCCAATTACATGCCCTCTTATCTGATATCTTCAACTTATCACACATTTATTGTATATAACTTCTTTGTGAGTCAAGGAGTGACTACGCATTTTTGCCGTGTCCCTCCAAAGTGCGTGTTCTTGTTTTGTGTGCTTTACTTATGAGCAGTGTGCAACCTGTTATCTCACAGTACTCTGGCTGTGTACAGCAGTTGTCAAGGCACCCATGCTGCACCCCACTGTATCCTACATTTCTGCTCCCCTCGCTTGTGGCACCAAGTTCCTCCAGCTCCACCACAAATAACTCTATACTGAGCAGTCTCCGTGTGGAGATAACGAGTTTCTTTGGGGAAAGTGCACGGGGGAGAAATGACAGATCAAAACAAGCTTCAACATAGGACCAGATCGCCGTCTGCTCACCTCCTGAGCAGGTTTGGCCCCTCTGGGGATGCTCACTGCTTCCTGTTGCTTTGCAAACACCTGGCATCATCCAACTTCTTGGGTTTTGTTTGTTTGTTTGTTTAGGGGTTTTTTTTTGCCAGGCTAATTAGTATAAATTAGTGTCTCATATTTTCAATTGCATTTCTCATTTATTAATTATTCTAAGCGTCTCTTCATAATGTATTTCACAATGTTATGTGATTAGTTTTTGAGGTGTCTGACTCACCTGTCCCATTTTTCATCAGTCATTTTTTCCCATTGGAACTTTTATTTGTTTATTTAATTGCAGAAGACCCTCATATAGACTGAACACCCATCCCAGACCTAGTTCAGACATTCTGAATACATGCTCCTGCCTTTGATCTCTTTGCTTTATCCACTGTATGTGTGTGTATGTGTGTATGTATGTGTGTATGTATGTGTGTATGTGTGTGTATGTATGTGTGTATATGTGTGTATGTGTGTGTACATGTGTGTATGTGTATGTATGTGTGTATGTGTGTGTATGTGTGTATGTATGTATGTATGTGTGTGTGTGTTTTTTGAATCCTGACTAATTCATAGCATTGTCTCCACCCTTTATGTGTTTTTCACATGTATGTGGACTTGTCTTAGAGCCTCCCTGTATGCCCTAGTGGGGCAGAATGTTCTGGAGTTACTCCAAGACTAAACTGAGAGACTAATTTTTACTCCAGAATGTGTCAATGTCTGGTCGAAGTGGCCCCTCCCTATTCTTACTCTTGTTTTCCAGGTTAATTAGCTAACAAACATTTATTATTTATGTTAATGTGACAGGAATGTGTTTCAAGAATGCAAGTGAAATTTTTATTTTGAGTTGTTTATAGCTTGTATATCAAATAAGTATGTAAATACTGAATTTATATGTCCCTTTTGTGTCTTTCTAATATTATCTCATTTTTAGTTGACTAAGAAATATTTTTTCTGTTTATTTAGTTATTTAGCTGGGGAGAAGAACGCATGCCATGGTGCACATTATGGAGGTCGGAGAACAACTTTCAGAGGTTGATTCTGTCCTCCCACCCTGTGGGATCTGGAGATTGAGCCAAGTCATCAGGCTCAGCAAGCAGCCAGCGCTTTTACCCACTGAACCATCTGGCCAGCCTGGGTTTTAACAGGTTATGAAATATTCTCCTTTGGGTGCTTATGTTGTGTTGGTTGGATGGCTCTGTCTCCTGTTCCTGTTATGAAAGGGCCTTTACTTCTGTCTACAGACTTCAAGACCATTGACTTTATAGGCTGATATTTCTCTCGGGGCATTACTGAAGTTTGATTACCGCTAACCATTAATTCTGTAGATTTCTCTAGAAAGAGGGGCTCAGCTTCTGAAAATTGAGAAGACTGTTTCAAGTCTTCTCAATCAATCTCTGTACATGATTTTCCCCTTTTCTAGGATTGTCCAGTGCCTCAACCCCAAGGCTGGAACAGAGGAAGGGTGCTGTTACTCTGTCCTGTCTCAAGGGAACACGTCTAACTTCTCCTCATTGCAGACAATCCTTCATGTGCTGGAAGGTTCTGGACTATAAGCCTCTTAAACCCCAAGAACTCCTACTTTTAGCCTGGTGGGCATGTTTTTTAAAATAGAGTCTTTTATAACTATTTTTTTCTTTCCTAATTTTTTTTTCTGCAAAGATTGGGATGAATACAAAAGTGTCCTTTAGGCTTTTAATTGAGGGCCTTCGTTAATCTAATTTCCAGCTGTCTTAGGTTTCCTTGACTTGGATATATTATTTTAAAAATAAGCAGTTGTTCAGCAAATATTTTATTCTCTTGTTATGTATCCATATTTATAAGTGAAAGAAATCTATGATGTACCTTCTGACTATTGAAATCTATGATGTACCTTCTGACTATTGAAATCAAGATTATACTATGTCACAAGTTGAATTAGACAGCTTTCATTTTTCTACTTGGTGATACAAATTGTTTGTTAGTTTTTTTTGTCACTGTGACAAACACCTGAGAGAAAAAGAAGGGTTAAAAGGAAGAAGCAATGTATTTCATGGTTCTCAGAGACTCCAGTCCATAGTTGTTTGGTTTTTTGTTTGTTTGTTTGTTTGTTTGTTTGTTTTTCCCTTTGGCTGTTGCAGGGCATCATACTGACAAGTGCACTTGTTAGAGGCTGCTCTTATAGCAGCCAGGAAACAGAGGAAGGGGACAGGCAAAGTGACCTCCTTCCTCCACCGAGGCTCCACTTCCTAATGGTTCATTGACAGCTTAGCATCGGCTTGATCTAATTACTGTGAACAGTGTCACCAGCTCCAGACCAAGGTTTCAACACACGAGCATTTTCAGAGGACACATTGTATCCAAACCATAACAACCTTTCTAAGTTGCGTTTAAGGTGTGGCAGAATTCACCCAGGAGTCTGCCTGAGCCTGTGGTGGTTTGGAAGGCCCCCCTTTGCCTCCCTTTCCAACTGATACAAATTGAAACTCAAAGTGTTAAGTTGAAACTCATGTAAATGTGTGGTACTTTGCTGCTGTTTGGATGTTGGCTGTCCTTGAAGATTTGTATGTTAAAGGCTTGGTCCTCCTCCCGCTGTTGGGAGGTGGTGTAATCTTAAAGGTGTGGGCGTGGTGGGAGGACTTTAAGTCATCCCTGGGGATTCTCGCTGATGGATTAGTGACACGTCCTTTCTTCTTCCCCACTTTTTGCTCCCTTGCTTATGACACAATTATTTGTTCTTCAACACAACTCCACCATGGTGTGTTGTCTCCTCTCAGGCCCATTTGCTCAGGGCCTGGGATCTTGAACACTGCGAGCCGCAGCAAACCTTTTCTTTTTACAGTAACCTCAGGCACTTAGTTACAGCAGTGGAAAACTGACCAATACAGGATCTGGTTCAAGCTCTCAGTTTTTCCTCTGTGAACGTAAAACGTAAAAATCCTTGTACTTTGAACCCTTCTTGGCCTTCCAATTCAGGGGCAAATGGGTATCCGTGTTCATCTTTGCCATCTGTCTCTGTGGCATAATTATTTCCCTCTTTCCATTCTGTATTTTAAATTGTCTTTTCTTTCTTTCTTTCTTTCTTTTTTTTTTTACCTAGACAAATCTTTTCAGAGATCTGCTTTGTCAGTGCTTCCAAAACCCATCAAAGCTGCCGATTGCTTTCTTGCTCTCTATTTTATTGAGTCCTGGTCTCAAAAATCATCGTTTCTTGTTTGTTCTGTCGCCTTTTCCCAAGTTCTTCCATCTATTGTTCACACTTTATGCTTTCTAAGAAATAAATTTAAGTCCATGAATGAACAATTCTTCAATTCCTTTATGATCTCAACTCAAAGGATTTTGATGGTATGTTATTTTTGTTTTCAAGCATGAGATTTTTTGGTTTGCTTTGTTTTGTTTTCCCACTTCTGAATGCATTCGCTATTAGCTGGCTACCCAATGGAGTTTATTTTTAATGTTCCATATATGATTGAAAAGAAATGTTTTGTTGTTTTTTTTTAATAATATTCTCTTATTTATTTAATCTATAGGTTTAACTACAATGCAGGATGATCTATTTCTCTCTGTTCTCGAGTTCTTTTGTTACTTTAAATACACACACACACACACACACACACACACACATACACACACACACATACATACACACACACACATGATTTTTCTCTCCTGTACATTATTTCCTTTGTGCAGGTTTAATGTCACTCATATGTTCGTTGTGTTGTGGGGCATCCACCAGAGAAGATTGCTGGGACATAGGTTTAAGGCAATAGAAAGCTGTCTTAGCTAGTTGGCTGGCAACAACACTGGGTGTTGGGCATCGCATTGTAGACCTGAGCCTTTCTCAGGGTGAGCTTTTAAGCACAAAAACCATGTTCTGAGTTGACATACTTGAGTTAACAAGAACAGTTAGCCAGAAGCAGAACTACAGATGATAAAAAGCAAGGTTAGTTCATCTAGAGACTTTCCCAGAACCATGGGCTGCAATGGATCCGGCCATTGTTTTAATTTTGGCAGGTGGAGCTGTCTACATGCTGAGTTTTACAGCCTGAATGGTACTTCCACCATGGAGTCAGTTGTGCTGAGGTCTGGAGCTTACAGGTAGCCCTAAGCATCTCTCTCTCTCTCTAGTCTCTGTGTCTACTGCATTGCCAAAAAGCAACTGTTTCAGCAGAAATCCAACATCACTATGACCGATTAGCAAAACTGCCAAAGAAGCAGGCCATCTCCAGGCTTCTCCACGGCGTTGGTTTTTAATGGAAAAATGGGTTTCAACTGGTGGCAAGGTTTACACAGATCTTGACAAAGGGAGGGGGAGAGAGACAGCAGTGACTTTTCTACAAGCACAGATCATTAGATCCTGGGATGTGGGAATGAAAGCGTCTCCATCAAATGTGATTTGTTTCCTCACTTCTCTGAATCAGGGGAACAGCTCTGAGACCCACATATCTGACAAGTAGAAAATCCAGTGTTGATGATGAGGGACTTTCCTTTCCCCTCCCTATAGCCTACTTACAACTGAGGGGAATGAGTCGTTTGTAGTCTAGAATACCCACAGACAGGGCCTGTCCGTCTTCACTGGCCTCCTCTGGGGGACTCTGCAATGTGCTGCTGCTGCTCCACGCTCTTGTGATATGGAAAGCAACAGTCCACACTGCGCAGACGAATGCACATGGCCACTGATGAGATGAACAGACATGAGGTGGCACCAAGGCTCACGTTAGAGTCTATTCCACTCATCCTCTCGGCTTTGGGGAATTCCCCTCCCCCTCCATCTTACACTTCAAGGCCATCTCACCTCTCTCAGCCCCAATGTTGCCTCCATCTGCTCCGGGCTGGGACCATCTCCAGCCAGTAGCGTCCACATAAAAGAGTTTGAAGCATGCAAGCTTTTTCTCTTCCCATGGGAGAGGGAGTATGGGAGGGAGCTCAGGACTTAACACAACTGTACTTCTGAAGAACAAGGCTGGCTAAAATGAAATCTAACGATTTGGTTTCCCTCTCTCTCTCTCTCTCTCTCTCTCTCTCTCTCTCTCTCTGTGTGTGTGTGTGTGTGTGTGTGTGTGTGTGTGTGTGTGTGTGTGTGTGGGCGCACATGCATGCACACAAAGTACCCGAAGCTGACTTTCCACCTAGGCTTCCTGGCCAGCAAGCTCTTGGAATCTGTTTCTGTCTCTCACACTGCTACAGGTTGCGTGCACACCTGGCTATATTTAATTTTCTTGTAGGTTCTGGGGATTTGAACTCATACCCCCAATTCTTTCACAGAAATGGACTCTTACCCATGGAGCCGTCTCCCTAGACCCCCTGTTGATTTTTAATGCTTGTTTTTCTATATGTGGGTCATATCACATGGCTCTTCCTGCAGCCCTGCAGATGCTTCCACGGGCCCAGGCCTCCTCAGGGTCAGAACCTCTCCCCCATATCTAGGGACACAGTATACAGAAGCAGGGAGCTGGGATATGAGGATGAGGTAAACTCCTCAGTCCTGTTGATACAAGGTGACACAACTCTAACAGGTCTTCCATTATGTTTCCTGTGAGCTCAGACCTCATGCTGGATTGTCCCAGAAGCTTCCCTGGCCAACACTGTTTCCCTTTCTCTTGTGGGGCTGGTCCCAGGCTCACCTCAGACCTCCCTCTCTGGAACCCGGCCTAATACAAGTCAGAGACTGACACTAAATCCCCACTTCATAGATGTGGACACTGAGGCCTTAGGAAGCTCATCAGCTTGGTCAACTGGGAATCATGGTGCTCACCAGACCTTGGTGAACAAAAGTTTCCACCCTTTTTGCTCTGAGGAATTCCTGCTCTCACATAGGCAGAAATGTGGGGGAATCTTAGTTCTGTGCCTCAGCTATCACATACTACACATCACACACACACACACACACACACACACACACACACACACACACACATATACACAAAAACTCTTTTGTACCATGCTTACCACTGCCATTTTTATGTCAAAATTTTTCAAAATAGAAGTCCCTGGTCAGCTGGGCTTGGTGGTGTATGCCTGTAATCCCAGCACTCAGGAGGCAGAGACAGGTGGATCTCTGAGTTTGAGGCCAGTCTGGTCTACAGGGAGAGTGCAGGAAAGTCAGGGCTACATAGAGAAACCTTGTCTCAAAAAACCAAAATAAGAAGAAAGATGGAAAAGGAGGAGGAGGAGGAGAGGAAGAAGTCCCAGGCCACTCTGGCAATCTAGTGCCAGGACACAGTGACAGAGAGCTCTGGCTGGCTGCCAGCTTCTCAGTCCTGAGGCTAAGCTTCTAAGGAGCCCTGAGGGTAGCCCCTCAGCAAAGCTCTGAAAATGACTGTTCCTGCAGTGATTCCTCAGAGTCTACCAAAACCCACCTCCCATTCCTGAAAAGATCAAAGAAAGTCTGTGCTATTCCTTAGTTTCAAGGCAAGTTCTGACTGAGGTGGTGCATTTTTAAGGATTAAGTGCCACCTGCTGTCAGACCTCAGCCAGTAACTTTCCCCTGGGAGCCTGTAATTTTAACACATCCAGTGCCCCCCCCCCCACTCCCTCTTTTTCCTCTCAGGGCCCTGGTAACCTGCCTCCTGCTCACAGACTTCCTGGGAGTCACCAAAGCAGTCTGAGCTGGTGATTTCTAGAAGGGTGGTCCTGATTGCCTGGGTCTGTCTGATCCAAAGTGTGTGTGGGGTGTGTGTGTGTGTGTGTGTGGTGTGTTGTGTGTGTGGTGTGTGTGTATTGTCTCAACCTGCCACCACACCCTACACATCCTGGGGCTGCTGCTCCCACAGCAAATCTGTGGCCTGTGGGTGACAGGAGCCCAAGGAAGAAGATGACAACAAGTTCCCTGTGCCCGTTCACTGGGTCTTTTACCCATCGCGTTCTCCTGTGCAGACCTTATGGTATGTTTCGTGCTGGGGACCCAGCATTACAGTGGGACCCTGTGGCCTCACTGTAGTCCCTGGAGAAGGCTGGGCTTAGCCAAAATGTCGGAACTGGACTCGGAAGGGTGGGGGACGGTGGGTGGTAAGTGGCACATGGGTGAAGTGTTCATTTTTTTGGGCCCTTGCGGCCCAGCCCTTAAAACGGATTTGATGTGTAGTTGTGGGAGAAGCAAGAAGCAAGGAAAATGCACGGGCTTGGGCTTGTTGTAGCGGAATGTGAACCATCTCTCACAACCCCACCTCTGAATACTTGCTCACTAGGCCCTGTGGAACCTTTGGGACTGCATCCTAACTAGCATTGGTTCTCTCTGGGCACCTTTAAAGGTTACACCCAGGCCTCACTTCTAAGAGCTTTTTCTGCTGTCTGCCAAAGGATAGGACCTGTTCCCATGGCATTTCTTCCCTCTGGGGGCACTACATGCCCTGAGCTGTGAGCCACATGACCCTCTCCTCTCTTAAACCACTTTTGTTTTTTGTTTTGTTTTGGTTTTGGTTTTTCGAGACAGGGTTTCTCTGTGTAGCCTTGGCTGTCCTGGACTCCGTTTGTAGGCCAGGCTGGCCTCGAACTCACAGCGATCCGCCTGCCTCTGCCTCCCGAGTGCTGGGATAAAGGTGTGCACCACTATGCCCGGCTTCTTAAGCTGCTTTTGATGGGTATTTGGTCACAGTGACAAAGTACAACAGAGCTTCACGCCCCTCTGTGCAGAAAAACAATCAAGACTGAGGGGTCCTTCTCAATCTAAAAGGCAGAGGCTTTGGGTGACAGGGCACTGGCCTGGAAATCTATTATGTGATAGAGTTAACATGGTTCTTTGCATGGCTGAGGTTACCAGGGAGCTGTTAGAGCTGGTGACGTGGTGGGCTGAAGGAAACCAGCCCTCAC
>NW_026131893.1:0-39280 GCF_903995435.1 Acomys russatus
GTAACACAAGTCCTTATATGGGTGTGGGCCGTGCTTTGCTCTGATGTATGCACCCCACCTTGTTGAGAACCAATTGGAGCTACCGACATAAGACTTGCTGATTGGTGTGAGGCAGAGGATATAAGAGGGGCGCTGGGGTGCAAGAGAAGAAGCTTGCTGAAAAGGTTCCTGAAGAAACTGCCTGGAGGAGAAAGTTCGGGTCGTGTCCTTATTTTCCGCTGGTCAGAAGGGTCCCGACAAGTGGTGGCCCATACGGGGACCCTTGTCATTTACGAGCGCTCAGAACTCCTGGTGGTCAGGGCAGTCGACTGGTAAGTTCCTTGGTAAGGGGGGGACAAGCTAAGTTCTCGGATGCAGAGATTATAAGGTTCCAGGTAGGACTATAAAGACTCGGTACGAGCAATAAGGCTCCCGGTAGAGGACAAAGTGAAACAGAAAGTAAAATGGGAAATTTACCATTCAGCCCTTGTTTATTGCACTTAAAGACTTGTTGAGAGCAAAATCTGCAAAATCTGTAATAGCATCAGATTCAGAGGGGGAAGACTCAGAAGAGGAAGTAAAATAACTGATCTGGAAAATGGAGAAGCTAGAATCCGGGGTGGAGCCTTCGGCTACTGGGCCGCCTCTATCTGAGTTGCCTCGGCCGCCTCCCTACAGTCGAGAGAACGGCTCAGGGACAGGACATACCTTTTGCCCAGAGGTGTGGAGAGAGGCACGGACTCTGTGGGGTAGAGATCTCTTGCAAGACATGGGGTTTAGATTAACCAATGAAACTGGGTACAGTAAGCAAGCTCAGGATATGATGAAAAGGATGGGGTACCATCCAGGATATGGGTTGGGAAAGCACCTACAGGAAAGGAAATCCCCTATACAACCTGAGAAAAAGGAAAAAAAGAGATGGACTGGATTGTTCCTAGGGGCCATTGAGGAGGCTCTGCCCATTATCTGGAAATCTGAGGAGCCAGTATGGGTTCCTCAATGGCTGCTTTCCTCAGAAAAGCTTGAAGCTGCTAAAGCTTCGGTTAAAGAACAGCTAGCCCTGGAACATATTCAGTCCTCTGTTTCGCCTTGGAATACACCCATTTTTGTGGTAAAGATAAAATCAGGAAAGTGGAGGTTATTACATGATCTGAGAGCCATAAATAAACAAATGGAAATTATGGGCCCAGTTCAACGAAGCCTTCCATTACCTTCCACAATTTCTAGGAGTTGGCCTATTATTGTAATTGATATTAAAGATTGTTTTTTCTCTATTCCTCTGCATAAGAATGATTTAAAGCAATTTGCTTTTACCCTGCCTTCGATTAATCATGCAGAGCCTGATAAAATATTTGAATGGGTTGTTTTGCCTCAAGGCATGGCAAATAGCCCTACCATGTGTCAACTTTACGTTGCCAAAGCCCTTAAAATATTAGACAAAATTTTAAAAAAATATATTGTTATCATTATATGGATGATATTTTACTAGCAGGAAAGAATGAATAAGAATTGGATTTGGCTTATTGCCAGGTCGTAAAAGATTTAAAAGGATTTGGATTGTATATTACCCCAGAAAAAGTTCAGAAAGATGAGGTTGTGGATTATTTAGGAGTAAAAATATATTCAGATAAGATTATACCTCAAAAGCTTCAATTGCGAGTAGATAGTTTAAATACCCTGAATGATTTTCAAAAATTATTGGGAGATATTCAATGGGTGAGGCCATTCTTAAAGTTATCTAGTCAACCACTGCGACCATTGTATGATATCTTACAGGGAGATTCAGAATTAACCTCTAATAAAAAGTTAACAACTGAAGTCCAAGAGGCCCTCTCCTTAGTGGAGGATGAATTGGCAAAAGCCTCTCTGGGGGAAGGCAGAAAGGACAACCATTTTCATTATGTTTATTACCTACCAGCACTCAGGCTACTGGAGTTATATGGCAGGGAATACCCCTTTTGTGGATACATCCCAGAACTTCTCCGTCTAAAACTCTGAGTCACTATCCTTCTGCCATAGCAACACTGGGATTGCAAGGCTTACAACAATGCATCCAACATTTTGGGTACCCCCCACAAAAATAATTGTGCCCTACACTACTCAACAAATAGAGGTGCTATTAGCTACGATTGATGATTGGGCCATATTAAGATGTAGTTTTGATGGTGAATTTGATAATCATTTACCTAAAGATCCAATTCTACATTTTGTTAAAGAACACCCCATTATTTTCCCAAAAGTAACAAGGAGCCAGCCCTTAGAGGGTGCCTGTACTATATTTACTGATGGATCAAAGACCGGATGTGGCGCTTATGTTTTGGATGGAAAAGAGCCGATAGTTATTCAATTTGCTCCAGCATCCCCCCAAATTATTGAGTTGCGTATTGTGTTATTAGTATTTCAAAGACATAAAGAGGCATTTAATTTGTTGTCAGATTCCCAATATGTTGTTAATATTTTAAAAGAATTAGAAGTGGCAGGAAAAATTAATATTAAAAGCCCTATTCAACCTATTTTAGTTCAATTACAGCAAGAGATTTGGTCCCGTAAAAAGCCTTTTTTTTGTGCAGCACATTAGAGCTCATTTGAATTTGCCTGGTCCTCTGAGTGAAAATAATGATTTAGGAGATAAAGCTACATGCATTATTTTTGTGTTTTGTGGAATGTCTAATGTAAAAAAGGCTCAACAGTTTCATTCTCGATTTCATGTGAATGCAGGCACCCTTGCACGCTGCTTTCAAGTGTCCCGTGCTGATGCGTGGGGTATTGTCAAGGCTTGCAGTGCATGTGTTCCCTTTTTGCCCAATCCATCATGGGGTGTGAACCCTAGAGGGTTATGCCCCCTACATATATGGCAAATGAATGTAACTCATGTTAATGAATTTGGAAAATTAAAATATGTGCATGTGCCAGTGGATACTGCTTCAGGTATCATTTATGCTTCAGCCCTTGCTGGGGAAAAAGCCAAACATGTTATATCACATTGCTTTGAAGCCTGGAGTGCTTGGGGTATCCCAAAACAATTAAAAACTGACAATGGTCCTACATATACTTCTGCTTCTTTTACTCAATTTTATCAACAAATGGGTATACAGTTAAACCATAGATTGCCCTATAATCCTCAGGGACAAGACATTATAAAACGAGCTTATATAATTTTAAAAGACTGTTTATTAAAAAAGAAAGGGGGAATAGCCTCTGGCAGAACACCAAAGGAGCGCCTGGCTATTGCTTTCTTGACCTTGAATTTTTTTCATCTGGATAAAGATGGCCGATCTGTGGCTGATTGACATGGCTCCCTGGAGCCTGCCTCTAAGGGCATGGTCCTCTGGAAGGATGTTCTCACAGGAAAGTGGAATGGACCTGATCCTGTAGTGGTGTGGGCAAGAGGCTCGGTTTGTGTGTTTCTGCAGACGCAGTCACAGCCCATCTGGGTTCCTGAGAGACTTACCAGACTGGCTGCTTCCAAGCAAGATGTTTCTTCTGAAGTGCCTACTGATGATAATCTTTTTTCACAAAGGGAGGACTGATAAACTTCGATGGGGGTATTTTGTCGGTGTTCCCTAGTCCTTTGCCCTTATGGCACTCTGCCACTGTTTTTCCTCGGCATTCCTTCAGCAAGACCCTGGCTCATGGGTCCTCTGAAACCCCTGCAAGAAGAGATTTGCTGGGTGGCTACATGGGCAGGAGAAGAAATAGAAACAAATTCCCGGAGAATGTTTTTGGCCATCTCAATGTTGTTGCTCTCAATGACCAAAGCTTTCCAAATGTCCTGGTAGGAGTAGCCCTGACTCATGAGGGGCTCAATCTCACTTGAGAGCTGCGGCGAGGGGGCAATGACAACAGGGCTAGCAGTGGCACCTCCACCTTGTTGATAGCTACTTGCTTTTCATTCAGAGTTGATTCTCCGAGGGAATGGTTTGGGGGGCCTCTCAGGAACTTGGGAACCCTCATTGAAGTTTGTGGGATTGCCATTCAGAGGCAACCAGCCAGGGAGGGAGCTGGCATTGGAGATGTCAGACAGGGTTCAGCGGACCAGTACAGCTGGCACAGGTGGCTTAGGCACATCATACCCATCATCCTCGTTTTCTGATTAGTTCCCTGGCCTGTGGAGGCAACCTCAGCTATGACCTTATTTCGGTACCACTGCGGCTATTGTTGCCGCTATAGCTGTTTCTGCCACAACGGCCACCACTGCTGCTGTGGCCCTTACTTCTACTGTGCAGACTGCTGCTGCAGTGAATAATATGTCTGCTAGCATGGCCACTGCGCTAGACACTCAGCAAAATATCAACTCCCACCTGAGAGCAGGCATTACTTAATCAGCGTGTGGACCTGCTGCAAGACCAGGTGCATGTGCTTGCTGAGATAGCCCAACTTGGATGTCAATGGAAGTATTCGGGTCTCTGTGTAACATCTATCCCCTTTAATAACATATCCCAATCTGCTAACTTGTCCAGACAATTGTCTAAGTATCTTACAGGTAATTGGACCAGAGAATTTGAAATCCTACCAAAAGAATTGAGGACTTCAATTGTTGACATCAATTCCACATGAGTTGACCTCATCATGGCTACTGACCTTTCACATTGGATTGCTCAAGCCATGGGCCATCTCCGGGAATGGGCGGGCATTGGGACATTGGGCCTGTGCCTCATTCTTATCAGCTGCCTTGCGTTCTGGTTTATGTGCCGATTGCACATTCAACAACAAAGAGCAAATGCCATGGTTGTCCAAGCTTTGCAGGCCTAGAGGATGGCCAATCTCCAAATATTTGGCTTTGTTATATGAAGGATCTATGAGCAGTCTCCCAGATCGCCACTCTCAGGATGCGAGGCTTAGCACTGCAGGGATGGTGCTGCATGAATACCAGCGTCATCCTGAGGAGTATGTCTCATTGCATACGGGTTAGTGTCCCAGACCCCGTCTCCAGGAAAAAGGCACTGGGTTGGGTGTGGCCAAGCCAGACTCCCTGAGTGGGGTTTAGCTCGGCCATTACAATCTCCCATTTTGACAACTGGAGATCAGACCTCTACTCCCACCTGTTACTTTTTAAATAAAGAAGGGGGAACTGTGGGAAGCTGAAGCTCCTGGCAACCTGCCAGGCAAGATGACTTGCAATTCTGCTCCTGGCTGGTAAACAAGTCCTTATTTGGGTTATGGGCCTTGCTTTACTCTGATGTATGCACCCCGCCTTGTCGGGAACCTATTGGAGCTACCGACGTAAGAGCTGCTGATTGGGTGAGGCAGAGGATATAAGAGGGGTGCTGGGGTGCAGGAAAAGAAGCTTGATGAAAAGGTTCCTGAATAAACAGCCTGGAGAAGAACGCTCGGGTTGTGTCCTTATTTTCCGCTGGTTGGAAGGGTCGCGACAGTCTCTCATGCCAGTCTCAGGGGAACTTATCCCCTTCTGGTCTCTGAACCCTCCTTCACACACATGATGCACATTCATACACTCAGGTACGTACACATACCTAGAAAAAATACTTTAAAAAATTCTGTATCAAACGTTTAAGTGACTAGAAATCATAATAGTCATTATTATTATTTTTTAACCTTAAACAAGGTATATTGAAACTCCTCCTTGAAGTGTCACATTTGGGGGAAGTATTAGTGTGTAAATACAGAAAAAGTTTTAGTAGTGGCTAGTGTTATGTCAGCTTGACACAAGCTAGAGTTATCACAAAGAAAGGAACCTCACCTGAGACAATGTCTCCAGAAGATCTGTCTGGAGGTAGGCCTATCTGGCATTTTCTTAGTGATCATGGGGAGCGCCCAACCCGCTGTGGGTGGCCCATCCCTGTGTGGTCCGTGATTCTATAGAAAAGCAGGCTAGGCAAGCCAGTAGGCAGCACCCTCCACGGCCTCTGCCTCAGCTCCTGCCTCCAGGTTCCTGTCCTGCTTGAGTTCCTGCCCTTATGGCTTTCAAGGATGAACTGTTACATGGAACTGTGGGTGCAATAAACTCTTTCCTCCCCAACTTGCTTTTGGTTATGGTGTTTCTTCATGGCAACAGTAACCATAACTAAAGAGCTTTTTTCTTTTTTTAAAAAATTACAGAACTAAAAATTTCTTTAATTCTCCATACGGCAGTTTAGCTTAACAAATGCCAATAGAATAGAGAAAACACTAACGTGATAACTGTTGCAAACACGATGATTCACATTTTAACTCATCTTGCCTCCATTTCAAAAGTGCTTCTGATCGTTGTAAAAGCAGCATGTATGTGGATGATTCCAGCTCCGCAATGCCGACAATCTGAAACACAAGGTAACGTTCTGAAGTTTATCAATGGATTAGGAAAAGATTACAAGGCACTATTTTAATCACATGTGTAACTCAATTTTTGAATAAACAGTTCCAGTGTTAGTGCAAGTATCACAAACTATGAAACAAATGATGTGGGGTGAGGAGCACACGCATGAATGACAGGAGGAGGACTGGTCCCTCTTGGAGAACGGGGAGGGAAAAATGAGAGGACAGGCGTCAAGGAGATACCAGACGCTGGTGAAACCTGCAAACTGAAGATGGGGCTGGGCTGTATCGAGAGGTAGCATGCCTATGGCCCTGGGGCTGAGCCTTGGCACTGTGAGAAGATGGAAGTGAGACACTAGGGCAGATAGGAGGGCTATGCTACACAATGTGTGACCAGATGACACTGGAATCCTCCTTCTAAGAGAGCAGTCACTTCATTCCCGTGTCCTACAGCTGCTCCCAGGATAGAGCTATAGCAACCCCAGGTGGGTGGGTAGGATTTTATCAGTGTAATTCAAGGATGAAGGAAAAAAAATATTACATTGTAAGAGATACCACAGAAAGCAAGTGCCAACTGACACTTACCATGCAGGGAAAAGCATTCTTTTATGCATAGAATAATATGGGAAGTAGAGTTCAATTTTTTTATTTTTTTCAGCTTTTCCAAGTCAGGGATTCTCTGTGTAGCCTTGGCTGTCTTGGACTTGCTTTGTAGACCAGGCTGGCCTGGAATGGTGGTCCACCTGCCTCTGCCTCACTCAGTGCTGGAATTGTAGGTGTGCAGCACCAAGCCTGCTGAGTTTAATTGTTTGAACAATCATTTTTTCTTTTGAAGCAGTGGGGTTTAAATAACGTACTTTGCAAAAAGGTAATAAAGGGTCCCAGTGTCAGAACTGAGTATTCATAGACACAATGGGTAAAGTGACAGACTTAAAAATCTGATAGTGTAAAAACTTTAAATATACAAGTATCAAAACCCATCACCAACAAAACAATAAACTTCAGATCAAATTGCATAAGCATAAAAAATTCTAGACCAGGAGCTTGAGAAATGGCTCAGTGGTTAATTAAAAGCACTGGCTATTCTTCCAGAGGACCAAAGTTCAGTTCCTCAGCAACCATACGGCAGCTCACAGAGGTCTGTGACTGCAGTTCCAGGGGATCTGATGCTCTCTTCTGGACTCCCGACACTGAACGCCTGGGCTGCATAGGTATACATGCAGGCAGACACACTCACACCAATTAAATTAAAAAATGGTTTAAATTACAAAGATCTGTTTCCATTCACTAAAAACTAAGAGAAAGAAATCCTCACTAAGAAGCAAGATGTGAACAGGGTAAAGGACTCAGAGTTTACAAGAAAAAGAAGAACCCCTCAGGCCACAGTGGCTCACACACTGATGTCCCAGGACTCAGGAGGCTGAGGCAGAGTGGTCACAAGGGGGAGGCCAACCTCGGCTACACAGCTAGCTGCAAGATACATTAAGAAGCTTCACACTGGACTTGGCTCACATGCAAAACTGCATCCAGCTAATAAAACAAAGATTTTCTTTTGCGCTCAAAATAGACATTTTACAAAATCTTCCCTCACCTCCCCACGCCACCCCCGACGAGGCAGGGCTTCTCTGTGTAGCCTTGGCTGTTGTGGACTTGCTTTGTAGACCAGGCTGGCCTCAAACTCACAGCGATCCGCCTGCCTCTGCCTCCCTAGTGCTGGGATGAAAGGCGTGCACTACCAGGCCTGGCTCACAGAATCTATTTTTATTAATCTAGCAAAGTAATAAAGCACCATTCATTCTGGAGAATACTTCAGCAGCATGTTGCATAAACCCCAAAATTACTTATATTTAGTATATTCATTTTATTTTCTAGAAATATATTTCAGATCAAATTTTAACACAAAACATATGTAAGAAACTTTATGTTACTTACAATAGCAAAACAAAAACATTAAGCAGCCCATGTCTAACATTAAGAGAATGTGAAATACCATGTTACAAATGTGTGGGGGGCATAGAACTGTAATCCCAGAACTCAGGAGCTGAGCGGGAGAATTACGAGTGGACGCCACCCTGGGTTACGGCGTGAGCAGCTGTTGAAACCCACAGCACCGAGCCTCTTTCACTTGGCGTCCTAGACTCAGAGCTCAGGGCCTCGGGCTTGCACACCTTACCCATCTCTCCAGCCTGTCTCTCCTGTGCTGACTGACTACAGGGAGGGTTCTCTCTTCATGCGCATTTACACCTACCTTTTCCTTTAGACAGTCAATGATATTTTCCAGGGAAGTTTTCATGCCTTTGTAGAATCTGTAGTTTAGAGTGTGATCTGATGTGTTCTGAAGGCTCCGGATGGCTGTCTTTGAACTCTCGATGTGTCGTACGTATTTTTCATATTCTCTCTGATGTGAGTGATGAGCACACTGTAGTGATGTTAATCTAAATCAAAGAGATGAAAGTTTCACTTTTCATACTTTTCCTTTACGCTTTATTCTAATGAAGATGTTTTCAAACACACCCAGCGAAAGTGATTACCATATAAACCTGGATTTACTAAACTTGTGAAGCTAGGGAGATCACAATTACTGCTCTCAAAATGGAAAACAAAAAGACACCTACAAGCACTTAAAAACAGAAGTCAGCCATAGGATTTTTTAAAAAATTTAATTATTTGTTGAAACTGGGTCTGTTTAACACAGCTGATCTTGATTTCACTACATAGCAAAAGGGTGACTTTGAACTCCTGTCTTCTCCGCATTATGGGCATGGGCCTCCACCTCCATTTGCAGGTTACTTGTAAGGTGCAGTGACTCGGTTTTAGGCTAAGACTGATCAGAATTTATATATTAGGTACCAAGAATAACAAAAGGTTTTACATGAAACAAAGAAAACGTGTGTTTACTTTTACACCAATCTGTAGTCTTCCTTGGAAGACTGAATAAGTTGGCATTAATACCATTTAAACATGTTATGGTTTGTTTAATTTATTTGGTGTTTGATTTGGATTTGCTGTTCATGAGGTACATTCCATTTCCTCTCTGCATGACCCTAGGCTGCTCTGCTGAAGTCAAGGAAGCCTACTAGCTCCCGCACTTGGTAATATTACACACATCGATTCAAGGACTGTTTATATGTTAAAATTAAGTTACCTATCAGAGATATATGCCAACAGAAACAGATGAAATATTTTTTTTTCATAGTATCCGGAATATATATCCTATCAGCATCTGAACTCTGTGGATGCCTTAGATCTGCAAATCAATAAAAAAATGAGGTAAATTCAAAGTATGTGGACTTTAACCAAAATAAAAAAAATTATGCAACCAATTCTGCTAACCTGTTCCTTAAAAGAAATTCTTTAGCCTTTAAGCCATATATCTTGTTTCTAAATTTAGTGGGGAAACACTACTTGTCTAAACATCTTCCCTTACTTTATGTAAATAAATATGAAAGCTGGGCTGGAAAGAAGGCTCAGTCAGGAAAGTATCTGCCTTGTAAGCACAAGGCCCTGAGCGAGAGCTCCAAACCACTTTAGAAGGTTGACATGGCACACTTGTAATCCCAGCAAGTGGCAAGTCCCAGGCCAATGAGAGACCTTGTCTCAAAAAACCAAGGAGGTTCCAAGCATGCTCATTATTAGCTATAGCAGTATTTTCTAAGCATATATTATGTATAAAGGCAGGCATACGTCAGGGTAAATAATGGCTTCCTTTTTGCCAAAAGTGGGGCACTATAAAAATACTGTGTATTTCTGTAAGATATGGACATAAGGCAATGTCTAGAAAAAAAACTGGTTTTCTTTGGGGACGCCAACCTTCTTTTTTGTATTATTTGTACTGGTTTATTAAAAACTGTTTTCATTTTAAAATAAAGAACCTAGTTGAAAATAGAATAGAATAAAGTTAAAAGTAGCATTTACTTAAAGAGGATCTGAAACATTAATCTATGTCTGTGAGTGACCCACTGTCTTTTTCATTCTATAATAACTCTCTCAAGCACAATCAATCCCTCAGGAAGCACATTATGGGCTTTGGTTTATGTACAATTCTAGATGTAACAGCTTGAATTTATTCTAATTAAGGAACGCTAGTTAAAACACAGTGAACAATAATGAATGTACTTCAGAAATAATGTTGAGTCTGTTGAAGTCTCACTACTTCAGTGCCACTATTTCAGAACCTCGGGGGTTGGCAAGCTGTATTCCAAAGCAGGTCAGAGAGTGAACACCCTTAGCTTTTAGAGCTACGTCATTGCTGTCGCAACTACTCAGCTCTGCGCTCTATCACCAAAGTACCCACAGGAAGTACGAAACACTCATGCAGAGCTGTGACCCCAAAAATTTCATTTACAAACACAGGGTGGACTGGAGTTAGCCAACCCCACAGAATACAGATGTTAAGTGCTGCTACACCTAAAGATTTCTAATATTTACTTGATAATATTATAAAGTGTCTTGTCTAAAAATATCTTTATTTTAAAAAACAACACATTCTGTGATGTGAGTAAGGAATTGAGTTACTTTAAGGCTGGTTAGGTAAGGAAAATTTGAACCTATTCTCAGGTTAAATGGAACAAAACAAACACAAACACAAAAACACTTCACATCTTGAGCTGGTGAGATGGCTCAGGGGCCTGATGCCCTGGGTCCAATTTCCAGACTCCATGTAAAGATGGAAGGAGAGAAGCAACTCCATCAAGCTGTGATGTGACCCCGCCCACGCGCCAATCATGTGTGTGTACACATCTTGAAAAAAGGTGCAGATGTTCTTTGAAAAACCGAATAGAATGCATTCTTGTACCAGACTGCTACACAGGCTAACCAAAAGCTGACCATTATACCTATATTTTATAAGCACAGGGACTGGTAGACACTAGATTCAGCATACATTTTAATATATACTATTTCAAACAAAAACAGCTTCTGATAGGACATGCCTTAACTTTAGCAAAACTATAGTCATTAGAGTAGTACTGTGTGCTTGGGGTAACTGTCAGTGCCCATGTGTAAAGAGAATTTTGCTTTATGGAGGCACTGTACCAAAAGTCATAAAAATAAGATCTTGGTCATTTTAATATATACTATTTCAAAAAAAAAAAAAACAGCTTCTGACAGGACATGCCTTAACTTTAGCAAAACTATAGTCATTAGAGTAGTACTGTGTGCTTGGGGTAACTGTCAGTGCCCATGTGTAAAGAGAATTTTGCTTTAGGGAGGCACTGTACCAAAAGTCATAAAAATAAGCTCTTGGTCATGATGAATTTCTCATTAATGTATCAAAAAACAAACATACATGCATACACACACACATACATACACAGACACACACCCTGTAATCACAGTAGTAGGGAAACCAAGGTGGGAGCATTATGAATTCAGAGCCAGCCACAGCTACACAGTTAAGTCTTAGGCTGGCTGGACTACAGAGTAAGATCCAACCTCAAAACACAAAAGCCAACATGGCTACCACCACAGCAGCACGTAGATGAGCTTAGAACAGAGCAACAGTTACAGTAAATCAGCCACAGGCACAAACACAAATCACATCCGTCTGATGCTGTGGAAGGGAAGCACGCTGGAGTGTGGTGGAAGCACATGGAGAGTCCTGTCCTTTCGGGATGCAGAGGACAGGAGATCAAGGCCATCTGGGCTACAAACCAAGACCACGTCTCTAAAGACAATAGCCAGCAGTGTGGAAAAATGCCTATGGTCATATTAAACTTTACAAAATGTAATAACCGGTTTTGACCATGTAAGGAATATCTGTCATTAAGACCAATGAGAAAAAGAAAACTTGCTGTATGTCTGTTTGTATGGTAAAATAAGAAATTAATTTTTTCCTAAAAACCTGTTTAATATTAATATTTAATAATTAAATAATAATTAAAAGAACATTAGTGCTTTTTTACTATTAATCATAGAAGATACATGTAAGTTAAAAAAATAAACATTACTCACCTATTATTTAATTGTTTCTTTATAATTTCAAAATTTACTGGTGGAAACGAAATGGAAATATCAAACTTCTTCAATGTTTGAGATTTACTGCTCTGGGAAAGGTCAACTTTTTGTTCCTAAAAAGTGTGAAGAAATATTTTTGAAGAAACACTTCACTTGCCACACAAAGGAAACTAAATCAGGTCCCCTTGCCTTTGCAGTATCATGGATACAACAAAACATTTTTTTAAACCTCCCATCAAATTTGGAATATATTAATGGCTTGTCCCCCCAACCAGGCACTGTGGTGAATGCCTTAAGTCCCAGCACCCAGGTAGCAGAGGCAGAAGCTCTCTGTGCATTTGAGGGCAACATTATCTTAAGAGTCCCAGAGCAGCCAGGGTACAGAGCGAGGCCAAAGAAACAGAAACCAAACCCAAAACCAACCACACAGCCAACAACTTCAGCCCCACCCCACTCCATCCCGACCTTGGCACTGCTGAGAACTGAACCTGGGGCCTCACATACACCAGGCAAGTGCACTAACTCTGAGCTACAGTTCCAGCCCTGAGAATATAGAATTCATATGACAAGACAAATTTTCAAGTTCTGATTGCAGCAAAAGTTTATTCCTGAAGTTTCACAGCTAGTTTTGCTGGTGATTCTTGGAGCATGAAGTTCTTGGAAGCCATGGAGTTCTTGAAAGCCGTGGTTGTTTGAGTTTGGAGCCTGCAGAGAATGCATTCCTGAAAGAGCACCCTAAGGCCCTTCCTCAGTCTCCCTGGCTAAGCACAGCTTGCCACCCTCACACCTGCAGTGGAAAGCAGTTTCTCCAAGTCCACTACATCAGACAAGGAACATAAAGATGCAGACCAGAAACTTAAGCCACTGTTCCTATTTTCCATCAAGTGTCACAGCTCATCTCAGTTGTCCCCAAGCCTCTTCCACTTCCAAACTTCCTGCAATTCCCTAACACTCCCAACATCCTACAGGCTCAAACTCCCTCGTCACGCTTGTCCCTGAGTAGGCGGTTGTATAAAGAAGGAGACAGATGAGGACACACTGGACTCTCTGGGTGAGCCCAAACGCCAGTACAACCACCATCCTATGCAACACAGAACATGAGGCAGAGAAGGCATGTAGGGGCAGAGGGCACAAAGACTTGGGAAAAGGCCAGGAGCTGCTCTCAAGCAGGCCCCAGAGGAAGCCAGCCTGACGGGATCCACACTGGAGAGAGCAAGCCGACTGTAGGCTGGCAAGAAGCGTCAGCAGTAAGATGAGCCTGGAGACCTGCGTCTGCTCTCCAGAATTTGTCCCTGGAAAGACAGAACCAAGCCTACGAGGTTGTCCTTGGGCCTGCACACTTGCACCGTGGCATGGGTGTTCCCACACAACGACCAAGGTCTAAAAGTAAACATAAAGTCCCTGGGTTTCTGGCAATGTGTTACAGCTCCCTCAGGTTGCTGACGGATAGAGCGTAGAAACAGTCACCTCCGGGATCCTGACTTTCCTCATCTGCTGCTGCTATACAGGTCTTGATTTTCATCTTCCTCGCCTTCTTCACTAGCTTCTCATTCCTGATTGCTATAAAACCAGAAGGTAACACGATAACATGCCATAGTTTCCCTGTCTCATGACACTACTCAAATTTGGGGCAGGGGGGAGGGGTTTCTTTATGCATGCTTAGCAGTCCTTCACATGCTCTTTCCTTCCCATAATAATCCAGAGAGGGAGAACCAGGATTAGCTTCACTTTCATAATGGCACCAAACTCAGGGCTGAATAACTGGGCAGAGCGCTGTCTGACAATGACTACTCCAATGCAGTCACTGGACGCCAGGGCCAGCAGTCCCTTCCCCGCCACCCGCCTTCTCTGGGGAAAAGGCTGTGGAGAAGGAAAGGTTTGGGTTCCTCATTAACGATGTCAATTTGGGCCATTGAGATGGGTCAGCAAGGACATTTGCCATCCAGCCTGAAACTCTGAGTGCAACCCTTGAAGAACCCACGTGGTGAAGGGGAGACTCAACCGTCACAACTCACCCTCTCAACTCTACACCTGCACTGTGGCATGCGTGTGCCCACACTCCCACACACACAACACAGAATGAGTAAATAGGGCTAGGAAGATGGCCCAATGATTAAAGGTGGCTGACGTCAGGCTTAATGACCTGAGTTCCATCCCCAGGACCCATAGCAGATGATGAAGAGAAGCTACTACTGCAATTTGTCCTCTGGACCTTCGCACATGTCCACACAAGCACTCACAATTACACACCTGTGAACTCACACACACACAACAAGTAAAAAGAAATAAAAAGTAAGACAAATCAATGTAATTTAAAATAAAAAGATACTTAATTCATACCTGAGAATTGAACATTTAAAAATAGTTTCTGGAACCATCGGATGTAGCAACACAGGTGGCACAGTGCTTGCGCAGCACGCATGAAGCCCTAAGTTCAATTCCCAAGACTTCACAAGTGTCATTTGGCTGTTCAAACCTATATAATCCTAGGACTTGGGAAGCAGGAATAAGGGAACCAGAAATTCAAGGTCATCTTTAGCTACACGGAAAGTCTGAGACTAGCTTAGACACACAAGATGGAGTCTCAAACATAAGCAAAAATTTCAGGGTCCAAGGAGCCAATTTTATTCTACAGAAAACCCTGGAAAAGCATACATGTTACAGACAAGAAAAGTGGACAGTCCTTTGCAACTTAAGCATTTCTGAAGAGAGAAAAGTTTAGTTATAGAAGGGAAGAGCATAGCATATGACACCTAAAATTTCTGGAGAATCCTACAAGCTAACAAAAAAGTCTTTCTAAAAGGTGGCAATGATAATTTCTCACATTTCAAAAATGGGGCTGTACAAGTCTTTTACCTGCCAAAAATCAAGGGAGGGGTCCAGCATTAGTAAATACCACAACGCATACCATGAATAATACGATACGATAGAATCAAATCCTTTAAAAGCTATGACATCACGGACCAAATAGATAATAAAGATCAACACCAACACTCTTTAAAGCAAAAGATGTGTGCTGGGGATTCAGCTTGCTGCTACTGTGCATGCGTGCACGTGTGTGTGTGTGTGTGTGTGTGTGTGTGTGTGTGTGTGTGTGTAAGGGAGGCCCTCACTATGCGCTAGGATTACAGGAATGAGCCATCACACATGGTTTATGCGGTACTGGGGGCTCGAACACAGGCTTCACGCGTGCTAGGCAAGACTGCCAACTGAGCTGCGTCCTCATTGCTCATATCAGCTTTTTGAAAAATAACAGAAAACATGGTAACGAGCCAACAGAAATTTCACTGCTGTAATGAACATGTCATGATCTTTACATGCTGGTGTATAAACTAAATACATACATGTTTCTTCAGCCATTCTTTGTCTGAGAGTTTGAGGTTTTGGGGTAAATAGTATTCTCTCTTCACGGTCATCAGGATCACTCTCTGTGGCCTCGTGATTGCTTCTCTTCCTGTCAGCAGAAGTGGAGGGATGGCTGACATCCAGTGAAATGTAGTCACCTGGGGTCCGGCCCAGGTCCCTCTTTTTGCGGGCTGCCTGAATAAAAGCTGTGTCGGGGAGCTTCACTGAAACACATGAAGAGGAGAACAATGAAAACCAAATGGTGACAGAAGCCTGCTCCATGCATCCACGGCAACAAAAAGGCACCATGGCCCTAACAATGTCACTGTTTACATAGATTTACTTGACTGTCTGGTCCGTAAAGAAAGAAAATTAATACAATAGATAGAAAATACAAAAATGAACCTAGTCTGGCACTATCGAGAAATACGCAGACACCATTCCATCTTGCCTTTCACTCTCTCTCACTTCTGCAAGTTGTGTCAGGGCAGGATTGTGAACAAGCTGAGCACGGTCTGTGAGAGCTTAGCAGGAAGGGCAGGCATGGCAGCCTGACTCAGAGATGACACCAGGACACCTCCTCCTGTGGGCACCCACACACAGAGACGTGAGAAACAGATGACAACAGCATATAGCCGAGTCACATCAAGGTTCTATAGTGAGACTCATATGAAAGAAACAAAAGAAGTTAAATGTACAGAAAATAAATATTTTCCACCACGTAAATTAACCTGATTAGATGACAACTTTTATTTTTAAGCATTTTTTTTTTTGTTTTTAAAGATTTACTTTTTACTTTATGTATATGGATGTTTTGTCTTCATGTATGTCTGTGCATCAGATGCCTTGGAACTTAAGTTAAAGACAATTGTGAGCTACTATGTGTGTCCTGGGAATTGAATCCAGGTCCTCTGGGAAAACAGCCAGTGCCTTTAACGGCTGAGCCATCTCTCTTGCCCCAAAATGACAACTTAAATATAAGTTTATTTTTGTGCTTTTATTTGTATAATATACTATATATTCGCTGGCATGAATTCTTAGAATTTAGGAACTGAGGTTTTTTTCATGCATAAAATTTATTCTCATGACTTATAAAAATGTTTTAAGAAAATATCACAGTATATAGGATGGCAGGAGAAATTCCTAGCACTTCAAGCATCTGAAAACAGTAGAGATGTTAATGCCGTGTATTCCAGGCAGGAGCTATGTGGACAAGCATGACTTTGAATTTCTGGCCTCCTGGCTTCTTCACATCTGCAAAGGCTGGGACTGCAGGCATGGACCACCATGACTAGTTCTTGTGATACTGAGGCTCAACATCCAGGGTTGTGTACATGCTGGGCATGTACCAAATCAGCCAGTCCTCCATCTTAAGACCTGTTTCTTGAGAAGAAAATACAAGGTATGTATCAGGAAAATGGAAGGCATGAGATACGCAAAGGCTCTAATGTTTGAAACTCAAGGAAAAGTGAGAGATGACAGAAGTCTCAGCCATCATACAGCAGACACAGCGTCATCAGCCCTCAGAAAAATTAAATGGGTCATCAATCATGAAACAATACACGGCAATTCCCAGAAACCAATATACATACCCTGACAAGACAATCAGTCATGGGGCTCAGTAGATAGGGGCACTTGCTGCAGAGCAAACACTTAAGGACCATTCCCTCACACGGTCCATCCACACAAGCATAGCTGAGTACAGCAGTCTCCAGCCATATTGGACTATAGCAAGTTAATCAGATTACAATTTTGGTTTCCCAGTTATGGTGTCCACATCTTAGAAGCTCAATGGCCAGAGGCTAATGCACTCAGCAGAGAAGGTATTGTCAGTTTTCTACCATAAAGGAACATTCTACTGGACATCGCTGCATCTGGAATCTACCCCAGTGAGTAGTCCAGAAGTACCAGACACTCCTGGAGCTGGAGTTACGAGTGGGTGTGAACAGCCCAACACGGGTGCTGGGAACTGGACAACTTTTCTCAAAAGGGTCTTAAGTATCCCTAGCCTGAAAAAAGAGCCTACACAGCAGAAAACAAGTTATGAACACCTGAGTTACAGTTCAAGGGCCAGAGGAATATTTTTAACTTTGTGGGCCATGAACTAAGGTTCATGGTTCCACCTCAGCTTTGCCAGTTTAATGCCAAAGTAGACTTAGGTAATTAATATCTGAAAGAGTTTTAATGAGCATTGAGCTAGATTTGGCCCAGAGGCGGTTATGTGCTAACAGCTAACATGTGAACTAACCACCCTTTCTTTAAAAGCAAACAAATATATAAATTACACATACATGAAACATATAATATATAAATAAAATGATATAAATTATATATAAATAAGAATATATAGTATTATATAAAATATAAAATAGACCTGGTGCCGCCTGAAAGTCCTCTGAGGTCTCAGAGCCTTATTCCAAGAAGGGTTGGCGCTCTTCCTGAGGCTTGGGCTTTGGGGCCTGCGCAATCTCCGACTTGGGTTGAGCATGCGTGGTTGTGAGTTCTGCCAGGCACCTCAGGCACTCAAGGCCAGGATTGACTGAGCCAAATCCTTCTTAGTGGGACAGATGAGTACTGCCCATCCATTCTAGAAGACTCTTATGGCCCATGTCTGAGAGGACATGCAGATCCCACCCAAACACATAGAATTGGAGGGATAAACGATGAAATAAAGCATGCAGAATATGCGCAGGAATAAGCAAAATAAAATAAATGTTTTAGGGCACAGGATTTAGAATCTAAAAGGAATTAGGGGCTGAATCTCGAAAAAGGGAGTGATGGACTTTCCTATGTTTCAGCGCACCAGATGAGCAGCTGAGAAGCCTGACAGAGCCGTATTTGAGTACATCCAAAGAGGTTACCAGAAACAAGCCTGTGTTCCAGTTGACTTAGTAAGGAAGAACTGCTCACACTGTGAGTGGGAAGGAGATTTTCATGAAAGAAGTTGTGTCTGCAAAGGCTGATTAGGATTCCAGTGAGATGACAGGATGGAATGCTGCAGGGGCAGAGGTTAGGTCTGCCCATCAAAAGGCCAAGGATGCTCTCAGATAGCATCTGAGGCCTATGGCAGAGAGTTCTCCACTGTACTCTGTCCACTTCATGGTTCAGCCAGTGTATTTTAAACATGCATTGGTTTATGGCTTTCATTTCTCTGTTGCCATAAAAATGTCATAAAACTTAATACGTTGACTGTGCAATTTGGGAAGGCAGAAATCTGTTTCTGGGCCATGGTCAGCCATTTGGCTTCAAAATGTTATTCCTTTTGGGGTGAGAGCTCTGTTTTCACAGTGATACCTGGATGGGTTTCTGAATCTTACCCAGGGTGTGGATTTCACACTATGACTTGCAGCCCAGCCATCTCTCATTATGGACAGTGGGGGCTGGAACAGGAAAGAGTGTGGATGCAACTTGCTCCAGGGACATGCCGCTGGCAGCTGAGGTATGAAAGGAACTTTGTTGCTTTAGTTAGGTCTGGATGAGAAACAGGAAGGAAGGAAGGACAACAAAATCCTGTTAGATGGGGAAACAGAACAAGCTCCTCCCCCATCCCCTCTTGTTGTCATGAGTTGAAGCAGGGACTCCAGCAAAGCAGGTGCACTGACACAGTGCTGCTCTAGAAAGGTGACAAGGGGGAAGGAACACCTCAGGATTTGTGAGGGGTTGCTGGGCCAGCAGGTTTCCTGCCTTCCTTATTGGGCCAGGTGGGGATTTCTATGCTCTGCAAAGCTTCATCCCCACTCCCTCCCAAAGGACCAACAGGGAGCACTCTCTGCACAGCTCCCCACTGCCTCACACAGGGCCATCAGGGAGCACTATCCACACAGCTCCACACTGCCTCCCACAGGACCCTCAGGGAGCCCTGTCTGCATAGCTCCCCACTGTCCCCGCCCCGCAGGTTCAGTTATTCGGGGTCTCGAATGAGGTCGTTGCCTGTGAATGAAGAACGGGCAAGAGAGAAGACACGACTCTAGAAAGGATGTCTTATCAAGGGTCATTTACTGAAAGCAGGTGTATAATTTTTAAAGTGTGCTTCAGGAAGGGCAGGGGATGGAGGGAGAGCAGTGGGAAGTTACAGAATCGTCCGTGGTAGGAACCCCTGGGACAATGTGTGGGGCGGGGGGGGGGAGATAGGTGGCCCCGCGGTCCTCTCCCAGAGACCACAGCACGTCAGATGTTCATGTACTGTGACTTCTGAGAAAGGCTACAATGCCATGGTACACTGAGTGTTCTTTTTCTCAGGGCCAAGTTCCCTCTCCTGGGGCCAAGCACGATGTTTGCGGTTTGTCCGTTGCCAGGCAAAATGTTTGATAAGTTCTTTCTGTATAGGCTGGCTGGAAAGGGTCAGCTGGAGTTCAATGCAACCAGGGTCTTTCAGCTCAGCCAGTTTCTCTCGGCTCCCAACATCTCCCCCTTCCCTATTTAATAAGGGCCCAGCACACTACAAGCCAAGGAAGGTATCACACATTCCCGAGAGCGCTTGCCGTCAGGGGGGCGGAAGGCGAAAACTGGTGCCGCATGTGGGCACAGTACTTCGCAGCTCTCCATAGGGTGTTATATGGGCAGTGAGCTTAGGAAAAGGAAATGGACCGATCAAGGCTCGAGCATGTCTCAGAGCCAACCGATCGAGGACCATCTTAGAGGTGCCACACAGTGCCATCCAGCGTGCAAAGGGCAAGCTTCCCTGTGGGGTGCAATGGCTTCTGGGTGCACGCAGATATAGGGTGCCTTATGACGTGCAAAGGCAACCAGGACCAGTCGAGTGCAAAGGCCACGCAGAGAGAAGATAGAGAGACTCACTGCAAGTTAGTTATGTAGGACTTACAGGCAGCCTGCCAGGCCTGGGGGTATGATCTTCCCTCTAAGGCAAAAAGGCTGTGCGGTAAGAACTGAGGATGATGGGAAGGGGTTTGATGAGGTTACCAGAAACGCCTGGGGCAGAGTCGAGCCCTCCATTTGGCATCGCGTAATGCCTGGAAATGTAGGGGTTGTCCATAGGGCTGCTGTGAAGGCTGTTGGACCCTTGAAGTCTGTTTTGGAGGCATTTTTTTTAAAGATCTTCTGAGGAGAGGCGGTGGTAATGGACCTGTATATTCTTGGTAGCAGAGTCAACCTGGCTTTTAACAAAGGTGGTTAAACGATGGAAGGCCCAAGGCCCAAAATAAAGGAGGAGGTTCCCCACAAAGGGGTCCAGGAGGCTGGGCAAGAGGGTAGAGAGCCAGGGGGAGGAGGAAAACCAATTTTGATACCAGGATTCTTGTTTCTCTCTGGCTCGCCGACGTTCCTCCAGGGCCTTGGAAACTTTGTCAAGGCTCTTTTGTGCTAAGCCTGTTTTACTGGCATAGAAACAACTTCCTCTTTAAGAGCAGCACAGAGCCCCCCTCCTTGAGGAATAGGAGGTCAAGGCCTCTGCTGTTTTGAAGAACTACCTCTGCAAGGGAATCAAGGGAGTTCTTTACCTCCTAAATTCCATCTCTCATATTAAAAATATCTCTATCAATAATTGTCTGGAGTTCAGCAAAACCTTGTTTGGAAGTCACCAGGGAGGCAATTCCTGTACCTGCCCCACTGCACCAAGGCCCAAAATAGTGGCTACGGTGAGGGTCGTAATGGGCTTTCTCTTAGATCGGGGGTGGATGGAGACACCCTTATCTATAAAGTTCAGGAAATCTTCAGGGTTGTGGACAGAGAAGAGAGGGAATAAGAGGACCGTCACACACCAATCACGTTTGTGGATAAATAGAGGGGTAAAGAGAAAAGAGGCCAGGCCTGAAGAGCAGGCAAAATAAGTACCGTTAGGGGCCAAGGCGAATTGGAAGGTGGTATTTAATACAAGAGTCTGATTGCAAACTTCCAATAGGTCTCTGGGGGGAAGCATATTTGGGCCCAGAAGGCAAGTGCCGAAACCAGAAATAGATTGAACTGTAATGGAGTTGTCAGGTTTGGACATGGAAAGGGCAGGAGGTGTCTCATTGGTAAAGGAGGGGGTGGAAAAGAGCGCGATGCCCTCATAGTAAGGTGGGGTGGGGGAGAAACATATCCAACATTCTGGGTAAGTGGAGGAGTTAGCACTTTTAAGGGTCTGGATAGAGACATTAGCGAGATCAATAATGAGTTCTGCAGTACTAGGGGGACCAACAGGGATGGTGGGTTGGAACAGGGTAGGGAAAGAAGAGTGGAGGGTGGCAGAAGGATGAGGGGTTGGCTGTAGCTTAGGAGCAGGAGGCTTAGGGGCAGCTGCTACAGGCTTATGAAGCATATTATTGGGGCCTGCAGAGGCAGCATTTTTATTGGGGACTTCTTTTAAGAGCCTGATTTTAAAGGTTAATCCCATGTCATAACCTACTTTATAAAGGCGTAAGCCCCACTCAAAGCCTCTGTCAGTCAAAATTTGACGTTTACCTGGGGCGGTGAAGGAGATGGATAGGGGATTGCACCAACCGAGGGTGGCAGAACGAGTGCTATTGCAAAGGTTTTTTTTTTTTTTTTTTAAGTCATCAGGCGTATAGTAATTATTAACTTCAGGGTGTATCCAAGAACTAGTGACAGAGATATAATCCCAGAGGAGGATAGCTTCCAATAAGTGGTTCCCGATGTCCAACATCCCCAGGAGGCACAAAAGAAATCATTAGAGCCTCCGCACTTGTAATTATTGGTCCAGGAACAATGAGAAGTGCCAGGGCAAACATATAGGCCTCCATTCAGTCCCCAGTTCCCTTGTCTTCTTAAAGCCTTATGAAGCAGTATTCGTTCTAAATCGTTGTGGCATCCGACATAGTCTTTTCCTCTTATGGGCTGTTCGGGAGCCTTAGACTCATGCGTGGGCCAAAATACGTTCTCAGTACCCCAGTCGGGGTTAGCCCTGAGTGCCAGTGCACAGAGGTCTACTTGGAGGACTGGTCAATGGGGCTGAGCTCCCAGGTGGCTACTGGAATTAACGATGTCACCAGCCTGGTTTACAATGACCCATGTGTAATTGAATATCACATAGGGATTATGGCGGGGGTGGGAGAGGGGAGTACTTACCACCGGGCTCAGGAGGACGAGGAAGAAGATATGTAGGGACATTCTAGGAGAAAACACATTTATTGATCTTTCTCAGGGATTTTCCCTGGGGAGGTCTCTGGGTTAGCCAGTTTGATTAGCCTTTCAGGAAGCCATCGAGCATTTTGTTGAGTCTGGTCATAGACACAGGCATGTCCTTTGCCCCAAATGAGCACAGGGTCTGGTCCATGCCATTGATGAGTCAATGGATCTTTCCATAGTCCTTGAGCATAAGTATCGGCAGTTGAAGGATGCCAGAATCTATCGGCAGCCGATTTCCCTGTCTATCAAGGGATAAAAAATTAAGGACAAATAAGGCATGATTTAATAAATTTTTATGATTATTATTGATGGGGTATAATATCCCCCCAGAATTTTTGAGTTTTATAATCATATTTTTAAAGGTTTGATGAGCTCTTTCTACTATGCCTTGTCCTTGGGGATTGTAGGGAATTCCAGTAACATGTTTAATTTGTAATTGGGCGCAAAAGTTTTTAAAGGAGGAGCTAGTATAGCCAGGCCCATTGTCTGTCTTAATGGTGGAGGGCCGGGGCATAACTGTGAGGCAGGAAAGAACATGGCTGATTATATTCTTTGTAGCCTCCCTGGACTGAAGGGTGGCATAAAGGAATCCACTAAAGGTGTCTATAGACACATGGATGTATTTTAGTTTTCCAAAAGGGGCAAAATGGGTAACATCCATTTGCCACAACTCTCCTGGGGTGAATTCCCGAGGGTTAACTCCCAGATGTGGCTCAGGGAGGACGGTAATGCAGTGTTGACACTGACGTACAATCTGTCGGGCCTGTTCCCTGGTAATAAAGAACATTTGTCTCAGGGTTTGAGCATTTAGGTGGTGTAGTTAATGAGCCTGTTGGGCCATTTGAAGGGGGTGCCGTTCTTGGGATAACAGAATTAAGAAGGTGTCTCTGGTGGTTAGGTCGGCCAAATGATTGCCCCTGGTCAAAGGTCCAGGTAGACCGGTATGGGCACGAATATGTCCGACAAAGAAGGAGCATGTCCTTTGCTGGATACTTTTTTGGATTTTGGCAAAGAGGGGGGAAGCATTAGTATCTGGCCAAATAAAGGGCACAGTTTCTAACAAAGGAATGGAGCAAGCGACATAAGCACTGTCTGTATATAAATTAAAGGGGTGGTCTTGTAGGGTTTGGAACACTTGGAAGACCGCAGTCAGTTCCACTAGTTGAGCACAATATAGATTAGTCTGAAACCTGGTAGTTCGTCCATCAATAACATAGGCAGCCACACCGGAGGAGGAGCAATCAGTAAAAACTAAGGGGGCTTGTGGGATAAGGGTACTCTTAGTATGTTTAGGAAAAATTAGGGCTTGTTTACTGAGAAATTGGATAAGTTTGTCAGAGGGGAGATGGTTATCAATCTTTCCCTGGAAGGAAAAGCAATTGATGGCCCAGTCATCGGATGTTTGTAGTAGCCATTGGATTTGGGCGGGGCTACAGGGTTGGCTGACTATGTCTGGGTCTTTTCCAAATATTTTAAGGGAACTCTCTCTTCCCAACCTGAGTATTTTGGCCACTAGGAGGGGATATGGGGAAAGGATTTTTGAAGGGGTAGTGGGTAAATGTAACCAGTATAACGGTTTATTTTGCCATAGCAAACCTGTGGGCGAAAAAGTGGTGGGGAGGATCAACAGCCAGAGAGGGGAAGAGGGGGAGTAATATGAAATGGTCTGATTTGAAATAGCAGTCTCAACAACCTGTAAGGATTTTATAGCCTCAGGGGTCAGTTGTCGAGGGGAAGAGGGGTCAGGATTGCCCTGAAGAATAGAAAAAAGGGGCTTAAGGTCTCCAGTGGTGAGTTTTAAATAGGGGCGCAACCAGTTAATGTCCCCCAGGAGCTTTTGGAAATCATTTAGGGTGTGTAAAGAATCTCTTCTAAGTTCCATCTTTTGAGTGAGAATCTTATGAGAATGCAATTTGTATCCTAAAAACAAATAAGGGGGCGGAAGCTGAACCTTTTCTGACACAATATGGAGCCCAAACTCTTGGAGTCTGGCTACTAGGGAGGATGCAACTCGCAGGAGCTCTTCACCATTAGCTCCCGCCAAAAGGATATCATGCATGTAGTGGATAAGGTAGAGATCAGGATGTTCAAGGCGAAAGGGATCTATGGCCTGGGCCACATACTTTTGGCAAAGAGTAGGGCTATTGGCCATACCTTGGGGGAGTACCTTCCACTGGAACTGAGGGGAGAGTCCTATACAATTAACAATGGGTGGGTTAAAGGCAAAGCGTTTGCAATCTTCCGGGTGTAAAGGATGCAAAAGAAGCAGTCCTTAAGATCAATAACAATTTTTGAAAATCCCTTGGGAATGGCGACAGGGGAAGGGAGTCTTGGCTGAAGGGCTCCCATGGGAACCATAGTTTTATTTATTTCTCTAAGGTCTTGTAGTAGACGCCATTTACCCCCTTTTTTCTGGATGACAAAAATGGGGGTGTTCCAAGGAGACGTAGAGGGCTCAATATGGCCTGCGGACAGCTGTTCCTGCACTAACTGCATTGCCACGGTGAGTTTTTTGGTGGGGAGGGGCCATTGGTCGATCCAGACAGGGGAGTCATTTCTCCAAGTAATCTTATCAGCCTGGAGTGCAGGGGGAGCAACGGCCCTTATAAAAAAGAAGTACGGTAACCCAACCTGTTCGATCTAGTTTGGGAGTGGTCTGGACAGGGGTTGGGCATGCCTGACTATTTTTGCCCAAGCCCTGACTAGGGAGGAATCCCTGATCTAGCATTTGTTGTGTCACAGTAGGAGAGGGGCTGAAAAGGTAAACTCCCATCTGGGTTAATATGTCTCACCCCCAAAGGTTAACAGGCAGGCCAGGGACGATGAATGGCTGAACACAGCCCGTATCGCCATCAGTATCCTCCCATGTCAGAATCTGAGAGCTTTGGAGGGTGTTGGTGGATACACCTATGCCCTGGAGGTGGGTTAGGGAGGGGTGGCACGGCCAGGAGGCCTGAAATAAAACAGTGGAATCTGCTCCTGAATTGAGAATGCCTTCAAAGTATTTGCCATTAAGTTTAAGTTTAAGGTGTGGGCGTTCTCTGGTAATCTTTTGGACCCAATAAATGTCAGAGGATCCTGGAACAGAGGGCCCCCTGGGCTGCCCCAATGCGGGCGTAGAGGTATCGAGAGGAAGGGGTAGGGCTTGAGCAATACGTTGGCTCTGACGGATGGTGAGGGGCCCTCTTGTGGAGGAGGCCAAGATTTTAATCTCCCCAGTGTAATCATTGTCTACAAGGGAGGGGAAAATGGTAATGCACCGAAGAGCCGCAGAGGCATGCTCTAGGATTAAATAATAGGTCTTATGCGGCAGGGGCCCAAAGACTCCTGTGGAGATGACTTGAACGCCTGAGTCAGGATTTAATATTGTGTAGGCAGAGGCACAGAGGTCCAATCCTGCGCTTCCAGGGGAGGCGCAGCAAAGGCTTGTGGCATTTGGGGCAGGGGCAGAGGGGGAGACAACAGTGGGCTGGATTGGGGCTGGCTGACCCCCAAGGCCGGCAAAAATTGGACAGGCTGAGGAGCCTGTTGTGGCAGCTGAGGTTTTAACATGATGGCAAAAAAATTAAAGAGTGAGGGGAGAAGAGGGCCCGAGGATGGGCCCCAGCTGGAGAGTGCGGGAGCATGTAGCAGTTGGGGCGGGTGCAGGATCTTCGCTCGCAGCCTCAGCTTCTCCGGAGGATGGGGGAGGAGCAGGATTAGATTGAGAGCGAATGACAGGGAAAGTAAGGCAGGGAACTGAAGTCTTTGAAAGACGAGAAGTTTAAAAGCGAAAGCTGTTTCTGAAGGAGAGCGATTTCAACAGCATCTGCAAGCTGGGAGTGAAGATGGGCTTTTAGGTTACAAAGGCAAGAAAAATATCGGCAGGAAGGAGATTGATTATAGGGGAGGACAGGAGGCTGCAGTTTACGGGGTGAAGCTGTAGGAGGTGGCCACTCTTCAGAATGATCTCCAGCGGCTTTTTCGTCAAGGGCTGCGGCGTCATCAGGGTTAAGGGAATCTCCAGAATTAACAAAAAGGACAGCAGGGGGCACAGAAGACTTTGTAGTGGATGGAGAGGCAGTCTTGGAATTCTTACTGTTAAGAGGGATAACAGGTGCAAAGAAAGAGGAATAGCCGTGTTCCATAGAGGAGGCAGGAGCAGAGGTGCCAGAGGAGAAACGAGAAGGCGGCAGGGAAGACTTGAGACAGTACTCCGCAACAAAAAGGAGTTGTTTGTGTCCAGTCTCCGAATCGGAGGCTTGAATTATGTCACGGATGAGCCCGCAGGATGAAAAAATGTTGTGTCCTAGGGCCTCATTCCCATCCCTAGTTATGAGGACATTTAAATCACGACCGACTCGCTGCCATTTGTGTGAATCTATGGTCGGCCCATCAATAATGAACCAGGGACATTTCTCATCGACAAAAATGAAAAATTCAACCAAATGTTTCTTTTTAACCCTAATGCCTCTCTCTCTGAGTGCGTCTTTGAGGCCCTTGATGAATTCCGCCTCTTTAGACAAAGTTTTACCCATTCTGAGAAATTGGACAGATGACTCACCTAATAGTTGAAGCGGCCGGGCAAGCGGCGACAACCATGAAGTCACAGGGGAGATCGTGATCTTAATCTGTCCGAGGGGCAACCTGTACTTCGACAACCACATCTGGGTGCCACTGTCACCGTCCCGCGGGTTCAGTTATTCGGGGTCTCGAAGGGGGTCATGGCCTGTGAATGAAGAATGGGCGAGAGAGGGGACACGACTCTAGAAAGGATGTCTTATCAAGAGTCATTTACTGAAAGCAGGTGTATGATTTTTAAAGTGTGCTTCAGGAAGGGCGGGGGAAGGAGGGAGAGCAGTGGGAAGGTACAGAATCTTCTGGGGTAGGAACCCCAGGGACAATGTGTGGAGTGGGAGGAGGAGACAGGTGGCCCCGCGGTCCTCTCCCAGAGATCACAGCATGTCAGATGTTCATGTACCGTGACTTCTGAGAAAGGCTACAAAGCCACGGTACACTGAGTGTTCCTTTTCTCAGGGCGAAGTTCCCTCTCCTGGGGCCAAGGACGATGTTTGCGGTTTGTCCGTTGCCAGGCAAAATGTTTGATAAGTTCTTTCTGTATAGGCTGGCTGGAAAGGGTCAGCTGGAGTTCAACAGAACCAGGGTCTCTCAGCTCAGCGAGGGTCTCTCGGCTCCCAACACCCCACTCTCTCCCATGGGGCAGCAGGGGGGACTTACTGAACATCTCCTACCTGCTGTGCACAAGAGAAAAACTCAATTCTCAACCCCATTCCACAGACTCCTAGCTGGGACAGCTCTTGTCCAGCTTGCAGGAAGGCCTGGCTTGATTCCCTAGGACTAAGAAACCAGGCTTGGTGGGGGTAAATCCTGAAACCCCTCCATTTGCTGTTTTGAGACAGAAGGGGCAAAAGTTGAAGGCAGTCTACAACTACATAGATGATTTTAATACACACACACACACACACACACACACACACACACACACATACACACACACGCTAGATGCACAATTGTGTCCACTAAGATCATGTGACTCAGGGCAGGAGGGTTAGCATTCCTTGGTAGCCTGAAATGTCCAGAGAAACCTAGAGTGAAAACAAGAGGAGAGGAAGAAAAGGACATCTCACTGGAAGAACTGACACGTCACCATGAGAACTTAGTTATGTGCTTTGACCAAAGAGCCACAAAGGTCATGAGGATAAAGTGTACACAGTAGTGAGAAAAAACGGAGAAGGCCAGGTTCAGAAATCTTTGCAGGACATATGTGTATTTTGCATGCTACATGTATGACCAGAGTGGTGTCTGTGTGTGTGTGTGTGTGTGTGTGTGTGTGTGTGTGTGTCCTGACCCACTGAGCCCACATTTAAACCAGGAATATTCATCTAATGCTTTCTCACCTGGGGGCCTTGGTCTGCAGACCAGAGGATGCTCCCTCCTGGCAAGCTCCTGCTGGGGCATAGGTGGGTTGACCCCCTGCTGACAACAGCCCACCAGACCCAAATGTGTTAAAAGATAGTTCCTTGTAGACTCTAACCCACACAAGAGGTGTCCAAAGCTGGCTCTTTGAAGAAAAACATATCAAAGGAACCCTGGCAACAAGGCCTGGGAAGGGTCATGGAAGTGTCTCCTGCTAGTCAAGTCCCCTTGGTTTCCAAACCCAGAGGCAGGAAGGTTGAGCAGTGCACCACCCCCATCCCTTCCCCATAGCTCTCTGCCCTTGCCTTTGTGAAGCTTAGTGAATGAAAATCTAGTTGTTTGACATTTTTGTCTTTATTTGAAGAAAGTGTAGTCTGGCCTTTCCCAAGCCAGAGGCCCCCTTCCCTCTCCCTCTAGAAGGGACCCAGATTTCTCTTGTCTCAACCAGGCTGAGCCCAGCTGCCTGGTGCTCCCTCCCTTCCCTCCCTGGCCTCCATTATGACCAGTTCTCAGGACAGAGCATTCTTCAGCTAGCCTCCAGAAGGCTGAAGAAATCTTTGTGGCCAGATTCTCAGCACAGCCTCCTGGGGAAAGGAACCCACACTCACCATCTTTTTGGACACAGTCTATCACAGTCACCTGAGGCCAGTAAACTTCCACATGTACCTCTCTTCACTAGCAGGCCTAAGAGGACAAGGATGCTGGCATGTCTGCTTTTTACAGGCTCCTTTCCTGACACTGTTACACTTTACCTACACTTTCCCTATCTCCTTAACCCCAGGGTCCAGATCTGATCCTTCCAAATATTTAGAGTTTGCATATGCTTTCTACATTCCACTCATCTTTGACTTCTTCTTGCCTACACTGTCCTTGATGTTTTAATGTTTGACAGGACAGAGTGGTTGAGATCTGGAATTTTTGCCCATGGAAATTAGAGACAGGAAGCTGAGGCCCCTGCTCAAGAGCAGCAAGTCTACAAGGTGGGGTGCCGAGATATCTGAGACCCTGAGTTTAACCCAAATGCTGACAGGGTTACAGTGCTCCTAAGAGGAAACTGAGGGGGCAGGGTCCTCAGGAAGGAAAAGCCAGCCAGGTCTACATTGATTCCATTTCACCTCAAGTTATAGGCTGAGACTGTGTGAAACCTAAAATCTGCAAACAGAAACAATCCCCAGTAATTCTATTCCTCCTAATCAAAGGAGAAAGAACCAATGTCAAAAAGGAAAAGGGAAATGTGCACATGACACCTTAACAATCCTGTCAAGGACTAGAAGCCCACTTGGATCTCTTGTTGTAGGTGGACATTGTTCTCCTTGCTTGCTTCTGTGAGTCTGTTCTTCAGAGTGAGTCACTCAGTGTCTTTTGTTTTTCATTTGTATGTCTATTTCTATCAATGGTGTTTTTTATTTTATGTTTGTGTTCTAAGTTTGTGGCTTATGCTCATGTTCAATTTTCGATGATTCCCTGTGGGTGCAGTTGAAGAAAGAGTAGCTTGCTGGGCACTAGTGGTGCATGCCTTTCATACTAGCACTCAGGAAACAGAGGCAGGAGATCTGTGAGTTCAAGGCCAGTCTGATTTACAGAGTGATTTCCAGGACGGACAATGCTACACAGAGAAACAATGTCTGAAAAAACCAGGGAAAAAAAGAGAAGATATAAGACAGAAGAAATGAAAGAAGGCGAGAGAGAGAGAGAGAGAGAGAGAGAGAGAGAGAGAGAGAGAGAGAGAGAGAGAGAGAGAGAAAGAGAAATTCTAGAGCAGCTGAGAGATGCCTGGAAGTTGTTTATGTTCACAAAGAGAAAGAAACAGAGACAGACTCACCAGGGTAGCCCATCTTCTGCGTGTGGAGGGCAGGGAAAAATCCAGTAGGTTTTGGGGATCACAATGTCAGGCCTGATGTCCTTCTTAGCTGGCAGAATCTCCAAGATGTCCTCCTGGCTTTTGGGTAAGAAGGTCATCCTGGTCCAGTGACTTGACGCCAGCAAAGCATGCTGTGGAAAGGATTTCCCATAGGTCTGCATGGTGGGGTGGGGAGCATGGGCGCCTGGGGTGCTGTCCATGCCTTAAAGTGGAATAAGCTACCTCTCTTTTCTCCGGAATAGGCAAGTAAAATTTCCACCCTATGAGCTTCGCATCGCTCAGGGGACAGAGCAGTTTAGAAACATGGTTGTGTTAGAACACTATCTGCACATGTTGTTGACTATATAAATCCCCGTAGGACAATGATGCCAGGATCCTTGTTGTCCTGTGTGCAAATAAGAAGAGACATCTTGACAGATGGACCATCCATGTCAGTTGCACAGACTGTGCACGCTGTGTCTGTGTCACGCTGTGAGTGACACCAGCACAGTCTAGGGAGAAAGACACAGAGGATAAAATCTGGCCGAGGACAGTGGGAAAGACAAGGAAGGCTTCCCAGAGCTCTCTCAAAGGCTATGCAAGGTTTCTTCCCTGTGCAATCCTATGCAAGCTGCCAAGACTCAGAGAATTTGACATAGCCTTTAGGATTTGTCCAGCTGATTGTAGGCTGGAGGCAGAGACCTGAAGCTGGCGTGAGGCAGGGCTCACAGAAGGGTCCTCCTCTGTCATAAGGGTCTCTACTTTGACCCTGGCCACGACACCTACCACGGCTTGACGGTGTGGCCCGTGTTGGGGAGTGTGGAATAGAGTTTCCATTGTGACTGGTGGTCCTGAAGGAGCAAGCACAGAGAGACAGGATGTGAGGAACAACAGGGCAGACATGGTGGCAAGAGAGGGCACAACTGCCTTTGATGTCACTCCCCAGCTGTGAATTTCCCAAGCTTCCTTCTAATTAGGATTTGAGCACTCAATGTAACCTGTAATGGCCTAGGGGTGTGTGGGGGTCTCTGGGTAAAGGACAGCATGAGGCTACCCTCTAAACGAGTCCCCTCGGGGCCCTTGTAGGCCTCATTCTCAACCTGGAAACCCATCTTGGGGCAGGTGGGACAGGCTGACTAGGAACTGCCTCTATGGGGAGAGAAGTCTCACCTGGTGGAAAAGATCATGTTCCTGCCAAGAAGCCATGTTCCACTGGCTCCTAGACATCTGGCCTGGCTTCCCCGCAGAGCACTCCGAATCTCAGCCAGGCCGATCCCCAACCCATGGCTCACAAGCCATGGAGCTGGGGCTTGTCCTCTTCAGGACCTGAAAACAGAAAGCCATCGGTAGGAGACTCTTAGTGACTTCGAAACACACAGGACTTACTGCACTGGCCCTGCAGCACCCCACCGCTTCTCCAAGGAACCTTTGCTTCCTCTGGGCGTGTCTCTGCCTCCTCCTCTCCCTGCTTCCATCAGCATCTGTGCTGTCTACATTTTGCTCAACGAGACTGAGGTCACACTTGACGTGTTTCTATGGGATTGGTCTTTCTGAATAACCAATGATTAAGTGGACAAGTGGGCACAGTCTTTATGTGTCACAACGGACAGGAGGGGAAGTATGGAGAACATAAAATGAATGAATGCACACACCTTGTCCTGTGGGTGATTCCACGATCTTTTTCCTCTGGAGTCCTATTCTTACAAGAGACACGACTTCTCTCCATAGGGGGAAAACAACAGCACAGCCGCCTGAGGCCATTCATGATTGTCTTCTTCATCCTCTTCCAGCGGGGACACCGGTGGTGGCTGGAGGAAGCTGCATCGCTATCCTGAGGCTGGCCATGTGTGATGACTTTTTCCTCAGTGATGGCCTCTTCATGGGTGATGATTTCATCTTCCATGGTAGGAATTTCCTGGCAAATGGCCTGTTCATGTGTGATCACCTCGTCCAGAGTGATGGCGTCTTCCTGGGGCATGATTTCTTCTTTTTTAGTAGACATTTCCTGGTCTATGGCCTCTTCATGGTGCCTGATCCCTTCTTCTGTGGTAGCCATTTCCTGGCATATGGTCTCTTCATGTGGAATGATCTCTTCTTCCACGGGACTCATTTCCTCATATATGACCTCTTTATAAGGGATGACTTCTTCATGGGGCACCATCCCTTCTTCTGTGGAAGTCATTTCCTGGTCTATGGCCTCTTCATGGGGAATGATCTCTTCTTATTTGTTAGACATTTCCTGGTCTATGGCCTCTTCATGGGGAATGATCTCTTCTTCTTTGTTAGACATTTCCTGATCTATGGCCTCTTCATGGGGCATGATTTCTTCTTCCACGGGACTCATTTCGTGGTATATATGCTTGATGAAGGATGACCTCTTCATGGGGCACGATCCCTTCTTCTGTGGGAGTCATTTCCTGGTCTATGGCCTCTTCATGGGGCATGATATCAACTTCTTTGTAGAAGTTTCCTGGTCTATGGCCTCCTCATGGGGCATGATCCCTTCTACTGTGGTAGCTGTTTCCTGGTCTATGGCCTCTTCATGGGGAATGATCTCTTCTTCTTTGTTAGACATTTCCTGGTCTATGGCCTCTTCATGGGGCAGGATCCCTTCTTTTGTGGGAGTCATTTCCTGGTCTATGGCCTCTTCATGGGGCATGATCTCTTCTTCTTTGTTAGACATTTCCTGGTCTATGGCTTCTTCAATGGGCATGATCCCTTCTTCTTTGGTAGCTGTGTCCTGGCATATGATCTTTACATGGGGAATGAATTCTTCATGAGGCATGATCTCGTCCTTTCTCATAGTCTCTTCCTGAATGATGATAATTTCCAGTTTATAATCCTCTTCCTGCTTGGTGGCCTCTTCCTGGGCAGTGGCAGGTTCCAGCTCATCTTCTTCTATGAAGTCCCAGTGTTCTGCCAGTATGTCCCCAGAGGAGAAGGATTTGAGGCTTGAACTGTCATCATCTTGTATCAAGTCACAGATTTTCTTCCAGGTATCCCTATAGAAAGAGGATCTGAGGGTTGAACTGTCATGTTCTAGTAACTCTGAGAGTGGCTCTTTGAGAGTGTTGGCGGACATACAACTCTCTGTGTCCCCTGTTGTCTCATTCTTCTTCAGTCTACAAGAGTTGTTGGGTAGAAATACAGACAGCTGAACACTTGGATTCAGGTTGCCACAGAAGTCCATCTTGGACTGTGAAAATTTCTCATTTAATTTGAGGCTGGTGCCCTTGAGGGAATTACTCGTGTGCATGTCCAGGCAGGATTCATGGTAATGGGAGGCCGTCTTTGGCTGGCAGCACAGGGTGGCAGGCATGCTTGGGCTTGTGGTGCCAGGGTGACCGTGTGCCTCTCTGCCCCTGAGCATGGGGCACGCCATGATTTGGTCGATGGTGGACCTCTCTGTGGGATTGCTTATGAGCAGTTCGAGAATGACATTGAAAATGTCGGTGGAAACATGCTCAGGAACGAGGAAGAAGGCAGTGCTGATCTGCACCCTCAAGAGCTCAAAAGAGCTGGCCTGGAAGGGATAGTGCCCAGCCATGATGAAGAAGAAGAGAACCCCTAAACTCCACAGGTCTGTGGGAAATGCATCATATGCCTCCCCTCTAAAGAGTTCCGGAACACAATAGAACGGAGTACCACAGCACGCCACTAGCTTCTGCCCGGGAGTGATGTGACAGGCCAGGCCAAAATAGCTCAGCCTGGCATTCCTTTTGCCGTCGAGGAGAACGTGCTTGGCTGTTATGTCTCTATGGCAAATGGAATGGTCGTGGCAGTGCCGCACCGCCTGCAGGATCTGTGAAAAGAGTCTCCATGCCTCGCTCTCCTCTAAATAGCCCAGTTGGAGAATGTGCTGCATCAGGTCTCCCTGTGGGGCATGCTCCATCACAAGGTAGGTGTTCTCCCTGGTCTGGACCATGTCAAGGAGCTTTATTATATATGGGTTACAAAGGGATTGCATAATGCTGATTTCATTGTTGATGAGGGAGGCTCTCTTCTTGCTATTTCTAAGAATTTTTACCGCCACATAGGTCATGGTGTCCTTATGGAAGGCAAGTTTGACCTGGGCAAAGTGCCCTTGGCCCAGGGTCCTCATCACCTTATAATCCGTTGTAAAAGTCTTTCCAGTACAGTTGCAGGCCCCCATTCCCTGCTTCGTGGTCAGGCCCTCTTTGATACGGCTAGAACCAAACATGCAATGAGAAAGTTGAAACAGTCAAAACCCAGGCCCAGGGAGATGTTTACAACTATCATTTCTAGATCCAAAAGGCCAAAATGGAAAAAAAAAGGAAGTTGGGGAAGAGGGAAAAATGTCGCAAACATTTCAGATGACCGAAGCAGGCACTCTGAATGCCTAGGAGGACAGGGACAGAGCATGTTCAAAGCAGCAGGCGGGAAAGACACCATAGATCGGGTTGACAGGGATCAATTGCAAACTGCAGGAACAAAACAAAGGATGCTAGACACTGAGAGCCGCTTAGTGGAAAGGACTAAGAGCCTTCGTCCCTGAGCTCAATATGCCCTGAAAGAGAAGGCACTGGTAATTCAGATTCAAGAGGAATTGATAAGAAACAGACCCCCAGAAACCCAGCAAGTCCAGCCAAGGGAGTTTGCTCAGGAGCCCAGCAGATGTGCTACTCCTGCAGAGGCCCTGGATTTGGTTCTCAGGACCAATGTCAGGTGCCTCTAACTGCCCTAATTCCAACTCTAAGGCATCCTATATGTCTGGCCTCCTAGGAGACTCATACATGTGCACGCACACACACAAGTGCACTCACAGGTACTACATATCACTTAATATAGTGATCCAATTCTTTATAACTTTATTTATAGAAACATGAAGGTTAGAAGTAGGCCTCCGATTCCCTGGATTATAACTACACGTGGTTATGGTCTGGCATGGGAGTGCTGGGTGTAGAACTAGGTTCCCTCCAAGAAGATTACATGCCCCTAAGTGCTGGACCATCTCTCCAGACCACACAACTCCTAAATAAATTGTCGGCGCCGCACCGTCCAGCGGAAATAAGACACCGACAACCAGACTTCTTCTCTAGATCTTTACTCAGGATTTTGCTAAGCAGGAATGGCCCCGAAGGAGGGAAGGACAGAGCTTAAGTAACAACCAAGTACCAATCAGCTTTTGCCAGGTCCTCCTCCTCATAGGTCAAAGTCAAAGCAAGGCCGCTCGTCACAAGATTGTCCGTTACCCCTGCACAGCCCTTCACCATATGAGGACTTGTTTATCCTGGAGAGCACTCGCCAGCGGGAAGGCGGAAGGCGGAAACCGGTACCATGTCAGGGCACGGCACTTCGCAGCTCTCCACATCTCCCCCTGTTTTAATTTATAAGAAATGAGCAAAGGGAAAGGAAGTCAGTCCGATCAAGGCTGGATCATATATTATGGCCCATCTGATCGAGGACCAATATGGGGTTAACACTCAATGCCATCCCGCATGCAATGGGTTGAGTCCCTGCGTAGTGCAATGGCCATTGAGCGTTTTGGGCGAAGCGTGCCTTCCGACGTGCAATGGCAACAAGGCTCAGTCGGGTGCAAAGGCCAAGCAAGGGAAGGGTAGAGGGAAGCTCATTATCTTAGGTTTCTTGATCAGGACTTAAAGGCTGCCAGCCAAGCCTGAGGGGACTGTCCGGCCTCTATGGCATAAAAGGCTTGTGCAATAAGGGCACAGTCTCTATTACGGGATATGGCCAAGCGTCAGAGGAACACAAGGCAGAGAAAGCTGACAATCAAAAGGGCCATAGCAAGGGCTCCAATGCCAGTCCATTCTTTAGGGTGGTGCACGGCCTGTTGAAAACAGGAAGTGAGGTCCTCTGCGGTGGAAATGTCCACTCAAGTGGAGTTCACAGTAACAATAACAGTACGCAGCTCTGTCATCAGCGAATCAAAGGTCTGGGACCAATTTCCTGTAAGATAGACAACTGTCGAGATAACTTTGCCGCTTTGGTGAAATTATGATATTGCACAGAAGTTATGCATAGCCCAGAAAACTTCCATTCACAGCCCAGTTGAGCTAATTGCCACAGGGTATCATTCTGTTCTTGGATCATGTCCACTCTCTGATTAAGGATCATGATACCCCCTCTTAGATTACTGTTAATGCTGGACTGAGTATCCAAAGCTGTGGCTACAGCGGCTGACAGATTGTTTAGCATTTGGGCAGTCTGCATTGAGGTGGTCAAAGAGACAGCTGCGGCCGTGGCTCTGACTGCTGCCAGGGAAATGGCCGCAACTATGGCAGTGGTAATACCAAAATCACGCCTGGGGCGATACAAGGAGAGGGAGGAGGGAGCCTCTACAGGGACCGGAATCCATCACGGCAATCGAGTGACCATGGCTAAAGGGAAGCGAGTCCCGTCCCAACATTGACTATAATAGCAGGATTGATTGGAACAAGACAAGAAGGAGGAATTGTAAGAGGAGCCATTATACACAAGCCAAACAAAAGGTGGCCACAGGCATACAGGTGTGGTAGCAAAACTAATATTTCGGCGGTGTGCAACAATTTTGGTGACATTTTCAAAAGTCTCTCCTTCCAACTTAAAGATGCATTACCTGCCATGCCCCCTCCAAGCATCACAAATGGAGAAAGATCAGAGCAACTTCCATTGATGCCACAAAGTAACCAGACATCAAACGGTCGAGCTTGGTTAGGACTCTGCCAGGTAAAATTGTATCCTGCCCACGTAGTGTTGTAAATGGCTGAAATGCGAGGGGAAAAGGTAAAAAAGGACTTTAAGGCCCAACCAGCTCTATGGTTTTGGCGCCCTGTCCAAGGGAAGAAGGTATCTTTTGTATCAATGCCTCTGCAAAAAGGGGGCCCACCGAGGCTGAGGTGGAATGGTGGCATTATCATCTTCCATACTAGGTTGCCATCCCCCTATCCAAGTGGCATTACTACTATTGAAGTTAAAGGGTTTTCTATCAAAACCAACCAGCTATCTGATCGTTAATTTTGATACAGCCAGGAGAAAGGGAAATATTAGAAACCTTGAAAAAGCAGAGGGTACCAATTAGAGGAATAAGCAACTTCTCATCAGCAATAGCTGTCTCCAAATCTCGGGGGAGGTAAGGGAGTTCCAGACTCTTATTGGTACTAAAAAATCTGAGAAAAACTTGTGCGTCATGACGCACTGGCATCGGTTTCGGGACACCGACAGGATCCCCCATCTTGGTTCTGTCATCACAGGATTCATCATCAGGAGGAGGAGCAGGAGGATCACTGGAGTTACACTTCCGTACCAGCTGTTCCAGGACCCAGATCGGTTCATTCTGGTTCTGTGGGAAAACACAAACAGATCCTCTTGCCCAGGCCAGCACAGGGTCAGGGCCAACCCATTCTCCTGTAAGGATATTCTTCCATTTTACTTGACCTTTAGAGGTTGGACTCCAATTTGTATGGCGCTCCGCTGCAGAGCGACCATCATTGTCTAGTGTCAAAAAATTTAGGGTAAATAGGGCAAGAGAGATACGATCCTTGGGGGTGCGGCCAGACCCAAGTTCCCCTTTTTGTTTTAAAAGACATTCCTTAAGGGTGCGGTGAGCTCTTTCTACTATGCCTTGTCCCTGAGGATTATAGGGCAAGCCATGTTTTAAGGCCACTTGCATTTGGGCACAAAATGCATTGAAGGATGCAGCGGTGTAACCTGGGCCATTATCTGTTTTTAACAGGAGGGCTTTCCCCAGGTTGCCCATGCATCTAGGCAATGGGTGATAACATTATGAGCTTTCTCACTGGAAAGGGGAGAGGCAAAGATTATACCAGAACAGGTATCCACAGAAACATGTACATATTTTAGTTTTCTAAATTCTGGAATATGAGTTACATCCATTTGCCATATTTTTAGTGGTAGCAAACCTTTAGGATTCACTCCCACACTCATTGGGTGAAGGTGAATGCTGCAATCTGGACAGTGAGTAACAATATGTCGTGCGGCCTCTCTAGAGATGCCGAATTTAAGTTGTAAGGTTCTAGAATTAACATGGTACAAGGAATGAAAGCTTTGGGCCATTTCTATTGGGGGTCGAAATAGTGATGACAGGATCAATTCTCTACGAGTAGCTATATCAACCTCATTATTGGCACGGCTCATCGGACCTGGTAGTCCTGAATGAGCCCGTATATGTTGAACGAAGAAGGGGCAAGTGCGACTCCAAATCAATGCTTGGAGCCTAGTCAGAAGGGGAAATATAGGGCTAGCGGCTTTGAATTTTCCTGCCGCTTCTAAATTAGTGACAAGGTTAACTACATACAGAGAGTCTGATACTAGGTTAAAAGGCATTTTACATTTATCAAAAACTTCTGAGACTATTTTTAACTCAATGATTTGAGGAGAATCTGGAGGGAATTGAATGACGACCGGGGGAGCCTCATCTATTTTATAGGAACCGCATCCTGTCTTTGAACCATCGGTGTAAATGATTGCGGCACCAACCAATGGGGTATGTTTGGTTAATTTGGGGAACACTACAGGATGCGTTTGAAAGAATGGTATCAGAGGGTGTTGAGGATAGTGATTGGCACTGACTCCAGAAGGTGAGAAGCACTGGCAAAGGTGGAGAGTGAGCTGGCTAAGGCTGTCTCCGACGATACTCACCTGATCAGGACATTCCCTTATAATTTTTCTACCAAGCAGCAAACCCACCACTGTCCTATTACAGGGCCTCTACAATGGGTTCACCCTAAAATTTCCATCCTGAAACTGTCGAGTATTTTCCTACTCTGTTGCAAATTTGGCTATGGACGGAATAACAGCATTGCATTCAACATTTTGGTGTACAACCATCCTTATTAATTATTCCCTATACTGAGATCAGGTGCAAACCTTGTGTGCAGTTGTAGATGAATGGGCATTTTAAGATGCACCTTCTGGGGAGACTTTGAC
>NW_026131894.1:0-44475 GCF_903995435.1 Acomys russatus
TTTTTTTTTTTTTTTTTTTTTTTTTTTTTTTTTTTTTTGGTTTTTTCGAGACAGGGTTTCTCTGTGTAGCCTTGGCCGTCCTGGACTCACTTTGTAGACCAGGCTGGCCTCGAACTCACAGTGATCCGCCTGCCTCTGCCTCCCGAGTGCTGGGACTAAAGGCGTGCGCCACCACGCCCGGCTATGGAGGCCATTCTTATTCAAACCACCACAACTGCTTAGCCCCTGGTGGAAGTCAGCATAACAGAGAGATGCTTTAACTTCCCTGTGTCAAGTGCATAATTCTAGAAGTCATTCTGTATGCTTCTTGGAGGTATCAGTAGAATCCAGATTCATTCTAGATGGATCTGTCACTGACTTTGGTAATTCACCTTACACCACCAGGGTTTGTGCTTCCATATGTGGTCCTCTACACACACACACACACACACACACACACACACACACACACACACACACACACGGACCTCTGGCTTTTTAGGGTGAGACCATACTTGGGTTTCTGCTCTAGACTCTGCTTATAGGAATATCTAAACTAGGAAGCAGAGTACCCCATGAAAAGTCAGAAGTCAAAAGTCAAAAGTTACGGTGGTAACACTGTAACCACAAAGCTTTAACTGAGCCTACGTAGTCAAAACATCCTCATGTGCATATGAATCCTGGCTCTTTTATCTGACTATCTTACATTACTGCCACTCAGTCAGATAACCCGAAAGTCAATCATGTAAATGGGAAAAATAATATTACCTCATAGGACTGGTGGTTATGAGATGCTTAGGAAGCTGCTGTACCACTCATGGTGAGGGCTGAGTCTTGCCCCAGGCTTGGGCTTCCTCTATGACACCATGATGGGCAGTGTTAAGCAGGGGAGGGGAACGGATGTGAGACAGTCATGAAGATACACGCATGGGCAAAGAGAACTCAAAGCACACACTTTCTCTTTGGAGGGAATAAGATCAACTAGGCGTTGGTTAGAGGTTTATGTTCATGCCAATATAATTATAAGGAATTCTCTTGACAAGATCTTCTTTTCTTTATTTCTCTCGGAGGAGAAAATTACAAATCTCTTGGTATAAGTCGAGAAATGCGGTACTCCCCAAAACAGTCAAAAGCATCTGTGTAAATCACCCTTCCATTTATTAACATGCGTCTCCTATAGTAAATGTACGTGTCTTTCTTTTAAAGAGATGACACAATGAACAGGAACTGAATGTTGGTGAGTGTGGGATGGATCTAGAGTTGCCTTGGAAACAGTGGGAACTCCAAGTCAGTAAAGAGAAACTGCTTATTCAGGAAGTCTCGAAATTGCCCCTTAAGGCCATTTGACAGCCCATTCCCAACTCTAAACTCTTAGTAAGAAGACAGAAAAAAAAGATCTTGAGTATTCAGCTATGTGACCTAAAGAGAACAGAAGTCATCAAAGTGAAGACTTCATAAACATTTTCCACTAAAGGATTGTGGTATGAAGAAAGATTTGCATACATAACCCTGGATACATAGGAATATAAAGCAAGCAAATAGGTCAAACATTAATCATAAATAAATTAAAGGCATGCAAATCAAGAATAAATCAAAAAGAAATTAAATTTAAAACTGTTTTGCTATAATATGCTTTTACCATTTATTAAAAACAAAAGCAAATTTGCATACTAATAGGATGTATGGCTTTATTTATTTTTACATAAGGAATTAAATCTTGGCTGAATATTTTGCACTAAGTATGTAAAACATCTTTAACATTTTTCATAGTTTACTGCTATTTAGGTTTTATACTTTGTCAATGCTCACAATACTGCTTTGAATAAATATATACTACCGGATAGTGGTGTGTTTGAGGCCATGATAGAAGTTGTCAGAAATTTTGGTCTAATTTCAACCCAAAATTCATTTAAGTATATATATTTGGTGAAACCTACATCTGAACTCAAGTAACAAGTTTTAAAAGCAAACATCTAATGCAACAGAATCTGAAGATATACTGATTTGGTATTTATATAGTGAGAGTGGTGTCAGGAAAATGTCAAAAGTCTGTTTTTCACAATTAAACCATTATACTTCTGCAATAACAAACATGTTTGTATGTACAATAACAACACTGTGATTCACGGAATATAATAGCTTTCAACATGAGCTGAGGTGTTTCAGGCATTTTTTGCTATTTGCTGGTGTGATGGCATGCATGGTGCAGTGTCCCTGTTGTGTGCTCAGAGGCACGGCTGCAGCGAAGTCGTACGATGGCACATGGGAAGCTGCCGGAAACTTTGGATTAGTTACACACTCGGTTTTGAATTGGTTCTTGGATGTAGATTCAGAAGCTTTAGATTTCTCATGACCCTCACCTGCAATTGCCTTGACTCCATAAGGTGCTGTACCAACCTGTAGTTCAAGAAGCCGTGGCGTGAGCTGCAGTTCTTCCTCCCACACTCACAAACTGCCAGACACACACTGAGAGTGGCAGCACTACTACTATACACATTAGTTTTTCCTACCCTTATGGGTGCGCATGCTCTCTGACCTATATCGTGTTATAAGAGACAGGCTTAGCTGTATACTCTCCTGATGTCACAGAGGGAAAAAAATGGCACACAGGAACATTATCTCAGATGTGTAATTAGTAATTAATTAAAATGAGACCTGATTCTCAAAGTCCTGCTTATGAAATGTTCTCTTTTCTAAGGAATGACCCAGAGACCTCCAGGGAGGAATAAGGAATCAAGGACCAATTGCTCTGGACCCTGAAACAAGTCCAGGTGGTGATGTTTGTTGGCAGCTGGGGTGCTGAGACAAGTACACCTGTCCACATCTCCTCCATCCTGCTGTAAGTTTCTGTTCTCATCCAATCATAAATTCTTCTTCATTAGGATATTTCTACAAGACACACACACACACACACACACACACACACACACACACACATGCATGCGTGCACACATGCACACACATCCATGTGAATGCACGTACATGCAAGTATAACGCACACGCGTGTCATTTTTTTCCTTTGAATTTTTACATCACTTAGTTCTCAGAGAAACTCACACAACACTTGACCACTCTCTGTAGTCTTCCATGGATGAGAACTTTCACTGGAGGGTTAGAAGTTCTCTGAAGGCAAGTAATAAACTTAGGCTCTTCTGTTTCTAGCTGTGCTGCCCAAATGAAATGTTTCTGTACATCTACTGTGACACCAGGGTTCATATTTTCTCCTGTGCTGGGGGAGTAGTCTTGGTTGTCACTGCTTGCTTTGGGCATTTGGGTAGAAATGTAAGTTTAAAGTTTATGTTAGTGTCTCCCTTTCATGACCTCCTTAACCAAAGGTCCAGGAAGCAGTTATACAGATTACTAGCAGTGCCAGAGCTCGTGTCCACTGCTACCTGCTCACTCATTTCTGTGTTAATGCAAATTCAGAAACAACTGTGCCTGCTAGGGTCTTAAGCTGTTTTGCTGACTCCAGCACATTGACTGCGCTGTTGCTGTGAGCATGAGATATGGGTTGTAAGGCTTAATGAAGTTAAAATGTAAAACAACCCTTGATACATGGGAAACCTTTCTTAGAATGGCGTTTCCTGCCCTCTGCCCTGTTTCAGTCTTCCTCTGTGTTTAGGGTAGATTATTTTAACAAATACATTCATGGATGAATTATGCTGTGGGTATGTATATTAAAACACTGCTGACTAATATGCCAGGCTTTGGGAGGCTAACAAATTAGAGAAACTGACCTCTACCCAACGTCAGCCTTGATACTTGGTGGAGGTACTGCCTTTTTTGTTTTGATAAATGCTTCCAAGTTCACTCTGGGTGACTCCATTTCATAAGCCCAGGAGTGAGAAGAAAAGCTTTGGATTCTCTTTGTGGGCCAGATAGTCACATTCAAATGTATCTACTACCTGTGTGGGACAGAGGTATAACCCATGGGTCAAGAAAAAATAACCTGTATCCCACCATCACAGTAATGTGCATGCTACAGGGTATCCAAGCCACCGTGGTACCTGGAGGAAGAAAGCCGAGTGTAGAAGTGCCAACCTATGAGTGTCCCTTTATGGTAGAGAGCAGTTCATCCTGGGCACAACAGTTGCTGACACTGTGGCCTTCAACTTCTTTTCAGCTAAGATCAAAGGGCTTACAAAAATTGTTACAGCAAAATCAGCTGTCCTAAAGGATCCGCATAATGACGGAAGAGAGTGAGCTTTTAAATTATATGCTTTCTAGTGTACGAAATAACGGGTTTCATTGTGACATTTTCATACATATGATTGAATTCTGCTCACATTTGCTCTTTACTACTGTCCTGTCTACACTCTGACCCCTTCCAAGCAGGGACTTTCAAATACTCTATCTTTTCAGATTTGGGTACACAGTACATCTTACTTTGATATTGTTTTATTGATTTGGTATTTACAAACTCACACATGCAACTCTCCTTCCTGTGGGGAAGACTATGCAGGGTAAGTGGTTTTGAGGAGCATGCCTGATGTTTTATAATGGAAACAGAAGGAGGAGAGTATGCCAGTCAACCTTCCATCACCATCCTAAAATGCCCGGGACATTCAGCAAGAGGAAGGGCTTAATTTAACCGAGAGTTTTAGAAGTGTTAGTCTATACGGTTTGGCCCTGTTGTTTTGTGCCCATAGTGAGGCAGGATAATATATAAGAGGGCATTGTGGAGGAAAAGTGCCCACCTCACAGCAGGCACAAAGAGAAACAGAAAGGGGCTGGGACAAATATCCTCTTTGAAGATAGTCCCAAATGATCTTTATCCTACTGGGTCTCATGTCCTAAGTGCCACCATAGGTTAGTGACTAAGCCTTTACCACATGGATACTTTGAGGACATTCCAGACCCAAATCACAGCACAACAATAGTGCTGTTGAAGGGTTGTGAAAAAGTGAGTATAATAGTTAATGCTCTCAGAGGAACAGTGTCAATAGAAGGTATTTATATACATTATTGAAGAGGTTTTATTCAACTGGCTTACACAGAAAGGGGCTAAGTAGGCCCCCAATAGTCATTTTGCACACAAGAGAGATGGAGAATCCTGTGCTTACTCAGCTCAAGTGGCTAGGTGTCTAGGTCCCGATGCTTTCAACAGCCACTGGTATGGAGAGCTGTGCATAGAAAGGCTAATGGGGTCAAAGTATGATAGAGGTGGAACATGGAAGAAGCTAGTAGCGTACATTCACTCAGAATAAACAGGGGCAAGCATGTCTATTAGCATAAATTTACTGTGTTGATTTCTGTATTCCTCATATCTGGTTGCAAGTTTTGTTCTGAGAATCTCCTGTCTCAATGTTGGATAAACTCTGCTCCTCAATCATCCCCTTGTATGCCAATAAAGCAACTTACAGCCAGTTGCAGAGCTGGGGAGAGAATAGGGCTGGACTTCCTGCCAGGTAGGGGAAAAAGAGTTAGAAGAGGAAGTAGGGGATTCAGCCAGGGCATTCAGACACAGGAAGAAGTCCTGGAGCAGGAAAGCTATAAAGTGCAAGCATCGGGATATATGCTGGGAGGAAGCCAAATTAGCTTAGAGGGTTAAGAATAGAGTAATAACTGCTCAGTTCTTATGCTGTGAAGGTTATTATTAAACAAATATAAAAGTGTCAATTATTTGTCTGATAGGTGGATTAAGGGAGAAACTAAGAGGCGCAAACACAGTTATATAACTATAACTTTAACACCTTTCCTTTTGAATTCTTTGCATGTGGACCACTAACTGATTGTACAGTATGGAACATTCTATCTAGTCACTGTTCCACATGCAAACCCTCTCTGGAAGTGTCTCCCTAGACATGCAGATGCACCTCACCAATCACAGACATCCCTTAACCCAGTCAAGTTGACAGCCAACACCACTCATTACAGAGTGCCAGCTCAGGGCTTGGTTCTGAGAGGGAGTTTTGTGAATCAACCTTTAGGGACCAACCTGTCTGCTTTCCATGACGTCACTGGCTCTAGGTTAGTTTAGTGCCCTCCCCTCTGCTTTCCACAATGCTATTTCACTAGGTTGCATAACCTGGCAGATTTCTTTGTTCATGGTATAGTGTGTTGCTTTAGTTTTTACATGTCAGAAACATGAGCTCCTTACAAAAGCAGCTGTAGGTAGTTTTTGCCTTTTCATGATTTGTATTTTTTTTCAGTAATGTTTGCTGCTACCTTCGGCAGAAGGTCATGTGTATAATTTCCTTCTATTAGGAAGCTGTAGTCTGGCAGAGACCTCATCGTATCATCAGTGGGTTTTAAAAAGCATGAAGACAAATAAAAATTGTAATAAAATATGATTTGGAGAAAAATAACAAATATTTTAAATTTTAATGATGCATTTATTCTTGAAAAAGTGCAAAGAATGGATGTGCAGTGCTATCACCACAAAAAATAGATGAGTTAATGAACCTGTTAACTAGTTAGGTTTAACTGGTTATATTTAACTATATATCATGTATATGTTCTTCAAAACATCATAATGTACGTGATAACTTCATACTACGTAAGAAGTTGTTTTTTTTTTTTTAAAGTTAGCATCATGCTTTGTCTTTTTAACTTTTTTAAAAGATTGATTTGCTTTTATTTTATGTGTACAAGTGTTTTGATTACATATATGTCTGTGTAGCATGGGCAAGCCTGGTACCTAAGGAGTCCAGAAAAGTGCATCAGATGCCCTGGAACTGCTGTAACAGATGGCGTGAGCCCTGATGTGGGTGCTGGGAATTGAACCTAGATCCCCTGGAAGGGCAGCCAGTGCTCTTAACCACTGAGCAACCTCTCTCTTCAACTCTGTTAACACATTCTTTATTGTGACTCAGGAATAAGGTAACTGTATATCCTGTTTTTTCACATATGTAACATTGCAGTGAGATACCCATTGTCATCCTCCTCCCCCCTTTTTAAGTAGAGAAGAACATGAGACATTCGTCTCATCTTTACAAAGTCAAATAGCATTACTGAAAGGCTTTGAACTCAATTTTAACTTTAAGCCCCATGAGTTTAATCATTATGGCAGGTTATTTCCCCTTGGGATTTATTATACCTTAATATTGCCTCACTTGCTCTTAACTATTACTTGAAAGTATAAAGTAGGAAGTTTGGCTGTTTGATCCTAGTGACATTACTGAATTGAGTTCTTGAGTTTCTATCTCTGCACTGAGTGAGGATGCTGGGGAAAAATAAAGCCTGCCTCTGGCAACTTTTCCTCAGACACTTTGTCGCGACTTAGTGTGACAGTCCCCTGGTGCCACCTGTACCTTCCTTGGAAGTCGGGCTCACATTTCATTGCCGGAACCAGATTTACCTTAAAAGACTGAACTTGTGCACTGCCCCCTTTAAAAGTCTTTTCTACATCTCGAAAGAAAATTTATCTCCTGTTCCATATTTAGGTTTTGCTAATATTTTATGCATGTAGTCAAGTGAAAACCACACAGGTCAAAGGATATAATGATAATTGAATGGGTTGGAATCATTCTCAAAAAAAAAAAAAAAAAAAAAAAAAAAAATCCCAGCTCCATTTTATAGACCTTGAAAAAGTTGAAGATAATGATCTTCCTGATATATATATATATATATATATATATATATATATATATATATATATTATATATGTAACATCTACACTTTGCATACTAATTGGAATTCATGTTTATGTTTGCTCACTAAATTTTTCTTTAAGCATGATCTACTTTTGTTTCTTAAAGGAAATGTAGACGCTCCATAGTAGCTGCTCTTAGGCATTGTCTGGAAGCCATTTGGTATACCACTGAGTGACTGGTTTCCCTTACCCAGTTCTTTGAGCTGATGGTTTCCATGAAATTGTCTTTCTGAAAGGAGAATAGGGTACCCTCCTCTTAAAGCAATCATCCTCACGGCGGGGAGTCTGCACAGCAGCTCATGCTGCCTGTAGAACTACAATTATGTGGCCCGCTCAAGTTACGCTGTTTTAAGTAGGCAGGCTGTAAATTTGGACTATTTAAAATAATGTTAATATGTACTGTCTTGTGATTAAAATGGACAGCAAAAGCACTAGAGATAGTCTTAGAAGGCCTCTGCTCCCTCCGGATGTCTGCTTTCCTAAGGTGTCTTTTAGATTTCAGATGCAAGACCACTTTACCGACCCATCCATCGGTCATTCCCATTACCGGCATGCTGACCGAACCATGGGAGTGAACTATGATAACCCAGCATGTTGTGCACTGCATGCTGACAAGCATCAAAGAGGAAGGAGGAATAAAGTAGATCAAGACAGCTTTGAGAGAAACTTCCAGCAGAGCAAATGAGGATGGCACAGCCTATCACTTTTCTGGGTAAGTGTGTACAGCTTCAAGTGATTTATTGAGGATTATACAGCCACATCTAAGGGTGGTGCAAACAAGTCCTTTTTCTTAACACTTCAAAAGGACAAAGGGGATTTCATAGGTTCTGTAAATGGAAAGGAATAGTAGATAATGTAATTAGAATTTAATCTACATTTATATTGAAACTTGAAAACAGGATTCTACCCCACAACAACCCGGGTTCTTGTTTGGCTGGGTAACGGCTCTCCAGGTTTGGAGGGTATGTTTATTGATTCAGTTTGTTTTCCTGCCTTCCTCCCTGTAACCTTTCCACCCTTTAGGTTCTTTCTTCTGGTGGTGAGGATGCTGGGAAGAGAAAGCCAGCAATCTGTCAGTGAGCTTCCTGATTGTCTGGAATCCCTGCTCAAAACAGGAATGGAAGTAGCACCCCTCCCCAATCTGGGTTGGTTAGGTTGGGGTTACCAGCTTGCTCTCTCCTTCCTCTCCAGAGCAATTCATCCCCATCTGCGCTCACCCACCCCTCCTCACTAAGGGTGAAAAGGCTTGCTTAAAATGTGAAAGTGCGATTTTAAACGATTGTTACATTAAAAACTATGCCAGTTGCATCAACTGCTTATCTGGTTTCTGCTACAGAATACCTGACTCCGTCAACTTAAGGAAGGAAGGAAGGATTGATGTCATCTTGCAGTTGGATAGCACAGTCCATCATGACTAGGAAGCTGTGGTAGCAGGGGTTCCAGGCAGGTGGTCATAGTAGCTACAGCTAAGGAGGCGACACCTACTAATGCTGGTGCTCAACTCTTGTCCTACTTTAACTGGGTCCAGGGTCTCAGCCCATGGAATGGTGCTGCCCCCTGTAGGTGGATCTTTCCACCCCACTCTACTCAATCTAGACAATCCCTTGAAGGTTTCCCTAGATGTTTGTCTATTACATCATTCTAGATCTCACCAAGCAGACTATTAAGATTAATCAGTGCTGTTCTGTTCTACCATGTGGGTTCTGGGGATTGAACTAGGGAGGTCAGGCTTGGTGGCAAGCCCCATGACCCACTCATCCATCTCGCTGGTCCCCAGCTTGCTTTTCTAAATACTACAGAGGCTTTAAAAAAGTAACACTTAAACTTTAGACATAGCGTGACCCAGCCAGCTATATAAACACATTTTTTAAAGGTAGAAGAAATTTAAACTTGTGGGCTATGTAGAGTTGTATTGCACCTCCTCAACTCTGCTGACAGAGTAAAAAGCAGCTATAGACAATATACAAGCACATGGATACTGAAATTTTATTTCATAAAAATTTTACAGGATAAAATAATATTTTTTCAACCATAATTTTGAGCCAGATTAGGCTTATGACCTAATCTTAAATTTAGTAATTATAAATAATGCCCCTCATTTTTTTCTACCTATCAGTCTTTTAACGGCACTGCCACTTTCACCCTCATTTATACTTAGATTTTAACTGTTGTCTTTGCTTCTATATTAAAAACAGATTAATCCTCATACTACATGAACAAATTAATGGACCAAAGAGAGAATTCCAAATAGGCAAGGAAGCCCTCAGACAAGAGGGCTGTGGCAGGTGCTATGTGTTGGCTCATTTACTACAGTTTCCAAGTAGAGTTTGCGCTGCCTTCATCTACCAAGATAGGAAAACCAAAAACTGGAGAGTCATGGAGCTGGAGTTGGATACATGACAGTCATAACTAGCGAGACAGGGAAAACAGAAGTCGGCTAAGGACTCCTAAGAAGACTTTGCTTGTCTAACAGAGGTAGTTGCTCTGCCTCCCTCCCTCTGTCCCTCCCTCCCTCTCTCCTTCCCTCCCTCCCTCCTTCCCTCCCTCTCTCCCTTTCTCTCTCCCTCTGTCGTTATTTCTTGCTCCTTACTACAAGATGGGGAGAGCAATCACCATCTCACTCCCACTTGGAAAAAACAATGGGGGACAGAGGCCTTTGCTACATGATTTTCCCCCCATTTTATTTTTATTTTATGTATAAGGGTCTTTTGCCTGCCTGTATGTCTGTGTACCACATTCATAAAGTGACCAAGGAAGCTAGAAAGCTAGAAGAAGTCATTAGATCTGCTGGGTTTGTAGTTACAGGTGTTTGGGGAATGCCATGAAGTCCTGGAAACCATGTAGAAGCTGGAAATTGAACCTGGACCCTCTGGAAAAGAAATCAGTGCTCTTTACTGCTAAGCCATATTTCCAGTTCTACTTTGGACTCTTGAGTCAATGTTGCAAATTACCCTCAAATCTTTTACAATTTGTGAAAAATAAATAGGCTAATTTTTGCAAACCACAGTATAACTAGATTTTTCTGTTACAGGATAAGTAATTCCTAATTGACTCGGATAGGAAATTGGGATTTTGTAGCAGAAAAATACATTTGCATAAATTCTACTGAGAATAGCATGAACAGCACGGTGTCTTTGGTAATAGCAACGATGGAAATAAATTACCAAACTGGATCATCAAGGCTTTCCAAGAGGTATCAGTAAGGGGATAAATATATGGACATAACACAAAACTAAGAGCTCTGTAAAACACAGATGGTAACACTAATAGCTAAATAAGAGGCATTTCTAATGGAAAGACTATTCTACTGAGAAAATTAAGGAAAGATCCTTAGATACTCATATAATTTAGGGAAAGGTTTCATGCAGTGTAAAACAGACTAGTTAAGCAGAGACTCACATACTATGGTGAGACAATAAAAGATCCAAGACTAAGAAAAAGTTTAAACAGCTTGCAGAGACTAAACATAAGTTTCTCGACTTTAGCACGAATTGTATTGTTACTAGAATGTTTAGTGCCAACACTGGGTAATGGAGCATGGCTTTTGTTTTATTTTTTATTTTTATTTTTTGATGGTGAAGATTGAGCCCACAGCCTCACATACCCTAAGTACATATTATATGATACCATCACATATAAGCACATATCACATGTCACTGAATTGTACCCCAGGCCCAAGAATGCTGTTTCAGGGTTTGGGATAAAAAGATATTTGAGTCTAGACTTTTCCTGCAGTATATTATTATTTTGATGCATACAGTGCTTTATCAAGCTTACAATATAATGGTTTCTTTAAGTATAATCTAGGGCAAATATTAGAAAATATGAAAAATGACACAAAATTTGCCTACATATATTGTTGTAAATAAAGTTTTATTGGGGCCCACTTCTACTCATTCATTTACATAGTCTATGGCTTTGTTCCTGGTAGAATGACAGAAAGGAAGGGTTTAGTAGTTATGACAAAGAATGTGTGTTCCAAAAGCCAAAAATATTTACTGAGTGTCATTTAAAAAACACTGGCTAACCTCTGCTCTAGAATAAAATGTTTAAACCAGGAAAGAAATAGAAAAGAAGACTTTAATGTAAACCAATTCAGAATGAGTGAGTAACTTGGTGGCATCTCTCTGCTTAAATATCAAAGGACCAAACCAAGTTGAAACATATTCCCAAAGTCCAGAATTAGAGTATTTTACATCCAAATGCCACGTAATACTTAAGGAGGCATATTTGTGGTTGTGTTTGGCTTTTTAGGACAGTACTTAGGATTTGTTTTTAACAATGTCATCCCTTCTAAGGGACACCATTGCAGACAGAGGCCTGAGTACATGGTGGGAGAAAGTGTTGGGGAAGGCTGAGACATGGAATCACATGTGCTTCCAAGACATGGTGCCAGAGTTGCAGGGAGAGTAGTCAGCATGGGCACGCACTTAGGCTAGGGCACTACCTGTCACAGCTCTGGGAAACCCACCAGGCCATTACAAAGGAGAACCTCTTGAGTTAGATTTTTCTGTAACTCATGTGACTTTTCTCTGTGAGGTAGCAACCCCCACTTTTAAAAGGGGTGCTATAGCTATGAATAAGTTCAAAACTCATAGGGGAAGTAAACAGATATGTGCCACCAGTAATTAATGCTAACTAGTGGGGATAAAAATAGATCAGAGAAAGAGTAGTCCCTCTCCAAATGGGCTTAAGGAGGAGGGAGGTTAAGAAAATATGGGAAATAGAAGTACGAGGTAGTCTTCCAAGGATGAATCCAAATACAACAGTGATTATAAGAAATAAAAACGCATAAAATCAACCAATCCAAAGACAGATGCTCTGATTGGATGTTTTTCTTTTTATTTAATTTTTTACATATACATTTATATTATTACACATATATACAACAGATTATCTATAGCAGGAAGAATCATAACACAATCAGGAATTATATAAATGTTACATTCTTAGTGTTTTGGCTATTTGTATTTGACAGCCTTGAAGAAGACATCTTTCCTATATATTGGTGTATCTAAATTTCTGAATGTAAGTCAATCTCCATCACATGTTGTCATTATCAGTGTAGAACTCCAATCTAGACCTATAAACATCTTAACCCCTAAACAATTAAGCTTGATTATAAAACTAAGCTACCTGGTCTTCAACTCTGTCAGAGACTTGAGAAGGAATAAACTTGATTATCTGAGCATGCTGGGAGTGCAGGTTAGTAGCTTTCCAATGAAAAGATGACAGAGACAGTTTTCTACCTGAATAGTCACCCAAAACTCTCTATTACATTGGACCATCTTCTTCAGTGTTCTGGCCAAATATATCAGACAGACATATTTTTTGAGGCAGGAACTATTGAGGACTTGCTTACTCTGTCTTGTCATAGTTTGACTGTCAACTCTGCCTGCATCCAAGCTTGCCCTTTTTAAGGCAGAATTCTGTCTGTGGTAGAAATTAGGACCTTTTCCCCAGTGGCTAGTTTGCCATATTTTAAGCCACCTCCATAAGGAGATTCTTTGATGCTCATCATCCTCTTTAAGATAGGTTGGGTGTTGCCAGGACTTAACCTGACTCATTGTCAATGAATCTTTAAAGTAACAAAAACATTTTAAAATGCTGTATTCTGTATGTCTCTGGGGTTTTTGAAGACCTTATCTTTCTATAGAGTCATATCTATCGCTGCACCTAAGATGTATATTCTTGTGATAAAAGTAGACTAGCAATTGACATGACCATGATTTAATTTACTAATGTTTAATTTGTATAAGTTATTTCTCCTAAACAGCTTGCTATAATACTCTCAAAGCATTGGAAGTAAACCTTGCATTATAATTAAGTTACATCGGTACAATAACTCATATTAGAGTATATGTGTGTGTGTGTGTGTGTGTGTGTGTGTGTGTGTGTGTAATGTATGTGAAGAATACTCTTACATTTGAATTCTATACCACTGTATCTAGAACTTATTTTGCATCTATGTACAAAATTCTATACCAGTGAATTAAAAATATCTTGTGAGTGACAATTGAGGCATTAATTTGAGGAGTAGAGTCACTAATTAACTTTTTGTTCTATCTTCCCTGTACATTTCTGTATTCCTCCTTCTTTCTTTTCAGCCCCTTTCTCCAAACAGGATGTCAATGTCCAGTATGCTGCGAGGAATGCATCCTGTCAGGTCTGATCCAATGTCAGTGCCTGATTCTTTTGTTCTGAAAGCATGTAATTTCTCACAAGCATTATACAGTCCTAAAATCATAAGTGTATAAGGTGTGCATGATGCACGGAACAATTAAGGCTGGATTTCTGCTCTTTGTATGAGCAGGAAAAGACATCTGTAAATCTTCATTCATGCCATATGAAGAATGACATCTAATAGTAATTCATATGGGTTCTTTAGTCAACAAGAATCATTGTTTATGCCTAGACATTCATGTTTCAGCTAGTCTCAGAGCTAGTCCCATATGGTAGGATTAGCAATATAAGTTACTTGCTTGTTCTGCTGTTTAAATTCTTCACATCCTGATTGTAGCCCCCTGCCTCATTCCCTGCCGATCCCCCCTCCTGCCCTCTTCCCCTAATATCTGACCTCAGCCTATCAAGTCTCATCTGTATTAGCTGTAATCTCTTCCTCTGTAGCCTGGCATGGCCATCTTGCCAAGGGGAAGTGATCTAAGTTCGGTGGCCAGAGTGCATGTCTGAAATAGTCCCTACTTTCCTCATGTGGGATCCACAAGGAGACTGTGCTACTACATCCGAGCAGTGGGTCTAGGTCCACATCATACATGGTTTTTGCTTAATGTTTCTTACTTTGTTTTGTAGTGTAGTTATCCTGTATTATGTGGCTAATGTCCGATTATGAGTGAATATATACCATGCATGTCTTTCTGGGTCTGGGTTACCTCGCTCAGGATGATCTTTTCCAGTTCCATCCATTTGCCTGCAAATTTCAAGATTTCCTTGTTTTTAATAGCTGAATAGTATTCCATTGTAGATGTACCACAGTTTATTTATGCATTCTTCTGTTGAGGGACATCTAGGTTATTTCCAGATTCTGGCTATTACAAATAAAGCTGCTATGAACATTGTTGAGCAAATGTCCTTGTTGTATGGTGGAACATTGTTTGGGTATATTCCCAAGTATGGTATGGCTGGGTCTTGAGTTAGAGTTATTCCCAATTTGCTGAGAAAACACCAGATTGATTTCCAAAGTGGTTGTACAAGTTTGCACTCCCACCAGAAGTGGAGGAGTGTTCCCCTTTCTCCACATCCTTGCCAGCATGTGCTGTCACCTGAGTTTTTGATCCTAGCCATTTGGATAGCTGTAAGATGGAATCTGAGAGTCGTTTTGAGTTGCATTTCCCTGATAACTAGGGATGTTGATCATTTATTTGTTTCTCAGCCATTCGATATTCCTCTATAGAGAATTCTGTTTAGTTCTGTACCCTAGTTTTTTTCCTTTTTAAAAATATGTTTTATTAATTTATTAATATTACATCTCAATTGTTATCCCATTTCTTGTATCTTCCCATTCATCCCTCCTTCCCATTTTCCTCTTACTCCCCTCCCCTATGACTGTGACTAAGGGGGACCTCTTCCCCTGTATATGCTTATAGGGTATCGTTTTTTTCTTGGTAACCTACTATCCTTCCTCTGAGTGCCACCAGGCCTCCCCATCCAGGGGATGTAGTCAAATATGGGGCACCAAAGTTCATGTAAAAGTCAGACCTCACTCTCCACTCAACTGTGGAGAATGGGCAGTTTGGGTCCAGAGACCTGTACCCTATTTTTTAATTGGATTATTTGGTTTAGTGGTGTTTAGTTTCTTCAGTTATTTATATATTTTGGATATTAGCCCTTCATCTGATGTTGGGTGGTGAAGATCTTTTCCCAGTCTGTAGGCTGTTGTTTTGTTTTGTTAACAGTGCCCTTTGCCTTACAGAAGCTTTTCAGTTTCATAAGGTCCCATTTATTGATGTTTGATCTTAGGGCTTGAGTTGTTGGAGTTCTGTTCAGGAAGTTATCTCCTTTGCCAGCGAGCTCAAGGCTCTTTCACACTTTTTCTTCTAACATATTTAGTGTGTCTGGTTTTATGTTGATGTCTTTAATCCATTTGGACTTCAGTTTTGTACAGCGTGATAGATATGGATCTATTTTCATTTTTTTTTTTACATGTAGCCATCCAGTTAGACCAGCATCATTTGTTGAAGATGCTATCAATTTTCTATTGTATGGATTTGGCTTAATGTCAAAAATTAAGTGTCCATAGGTATGTGGGTTTATTTCTGGGTCTTCAGTTTGATTCCATTGCTCAACCAGACTATTTCTAGGCCAGTACCATGTTGTTTTTATTATTGTTACTCTATAGTATAGCTTGAGATCTGGAATGGAGATTCCTCTAGAAGATCTTTTATTGTGTAGGATCATTTTAGTTATTCTGGGTTTTCTGTTTTTCCATATGAAGTTGAGAATTGATCTCTCAAGGTCGTTAGAGAATTGTGTGGGTATTTTGATGGGAATTGCATTGAATCTGTAGATTGCTTTAGGTAAGATGGCCATTTTTACTATGTCAATTCTCTTGATCCATGAGCATGGGAGATCTTTCCATCTTCTAAAATCTTCAAATTCTTTCTTCAGAGATTTGAAGTTTTTTTCATACAAATGTTTCACTTTCTTGATTGGAGTTACACCAAGATACTTCATATTATTTATGGCTATTGTGAAGTGTGTTGTTTCCCTAACTTCTTTCTCAGTCTGTTTGTCACTTGTATACAGGAGGGCTACTGATTTTTAAAATTGATTTTGTATCCAGCCACTTTGCTGAAGGTGTTTATCAGCATAGGAGTTTCTTGATAAAATTTTTGGGGTCACTTATGGAAACTATCATATCATCTGCAAATAGTGATAGTTTAACTTCTCCTTTTCTGATTTGTATCCCCTTGATATTCTTTAGTTGTCTTATTGCTCTAGCTAGGACTTTAAGTACTATATTGAATAGCTATTGTCCCTGATTTCAGTGGAATTGATTTAAATTTCTCTTCTGGTTGGATTTTTCAGTGAGAGTTGGTTCGTTAAGAGTCAAAGAAGTGTATGCTTTGGAAATGTAGAAATGTAGGCACAAGGTGGGGATTGTCAAGTCATAGTTATTTCCAGGCTCTGCCTGTGTTGAATTAATTATCTGAACCAAAGTAATGTTAAATGTCCTAGAGTCAGAGGCAGGTGGCCTACGGCTTCCCTCACAAGTTAGGGTCTATTACAGCAGTGCCTTTGCTTAGCAACATCCTAACACAATGATTGAAAGGACATTGTTGGGCTTCTTTTCGAGACAGCCGACTCTTTCATTTTATTTTATATGACAAGTGTCTGCCTTGGTTAAAAACAATACTCAATGACACAATAGGAAATAGCAATGGCTTTAGAAACAGGAACTGGATGAACTTGTTCAGAAGTGAATTTATCACACTGGGACTATCAAACATGACACTAGGACGATGAAAATATGCCCAGATTTACAGAATATTTCATTCTAATATTTTACCTACAAATTGACTAATTAATTATGATGACAAACAGAAGCTTTATTTCAGTGAGTCTATTATTATACAACTGACTTCACTAAACCTTATTTATTCTTTATTGTTTTGATTCATTAACTTTTAAGATAATAATACCAGGCATGGGTGTATATTCTGGTTACCCCAGAGTCTCACAAGTTCAAAGCCAGACTGGGTTATCTGAGATCCTGTCCCAAAAAAACCAAAAACCAACAAAACAAAACAAAACCAAAAACCCAAAAAGTAAAGAATAAAAATGTTAAAAAGAATAAAAAAATTGGTGGAGTTTTCCATGAACTTTGTTCTATTCTACTTAATGTTTTTTTTTAAATTGGGTTTCAAATTACTGAATATGATCTAGTTTTTAACCAGACAGCAAGAATTACACTCATTTCCCATGTCTGTAACTAAAACTATATTTTTACAAAAAATAATGGGAACATATAATAGGGAATATCATGGAAATATTTTCTAATTTTCAACAACAATGAACATCTACCTCCATAATGCAGCTCAGTGCTGAAGTAAAGTCATACAGAGGGCACAAGCTCAATAAACAAAAGCCATTGTAAAGTGTATTTCCTGATGCTGGTGACTATTTTGGTCTTTCATCAAAGTGCCAGAGCTGCTTGTGTCTGAGAACGTTCACATGGTGGAATTTCTCACTTTGCAGCAGTTTGCTAAACAGGTAATGGCAACAGGAGAGAATGTTGGTATTGACAGAATAGTCACCTCATGACCAATGACTTCAGTTTCCTGTTCATCTGCAGATGGATTTCAGCATAAAATACTCGAGCCTCCAGATAAACTCCAGTAGTGTTTGGAGTATGGAAAATTGTGAAAAATTAGCACTGTGTGTTTACAAAAGGTGTGTGTGTGTGTGTGTGTGTGTGTGTGTGTATGTGCGTGTGTACGGAAGTGTGCACAACACAAGCATGTACTTGTGTATAAACACAGGAGGCAGGGTCCCACTCTGATTGGGGAGCTCATTGCTCTGCTAGGCTGGTCGACCAGTTGTCTCTGAGGATGCCCTGTCTGTGTTCCAAGCACTGGGATTATGATCTCATGCCACCAGGTCCAACTTTTAAGTGGGTCCTGGGGATTGAAATTTAGGTCCTCATGCTTGTACAGCCAGAACTTTACTGTGTGAGCTATTTCCCCAGCCCCACAAAGTATTTCAGACTCTACCAGGTCAAACAAGTCACATATATTTGGAGGTAAAAATTGATATTATACTTAGCTGTAAAGTTAGCATTGTGTGTTCAACAATAAGCTATATATGAAGCCTACGGAGATGGTGTGGCAGGAAAGAGGGGCGAGAAAGACTGGAAGACAAGGCAGAGCATTACTGGGTCAAGCCTAGAGAGAACCATAAAGAGAAAAGCAAAGAGGCCCTTTTGTAAGGGTAGTATTCAGCACTGCTCATCGTGGAGTTTGTATTTGTATTGCTAAGGAGTGAGTTTGTGTTGCTAAAGATGGGGCCAAGGAGACATCTTGGTGGGTAAATTGCCTGCTATGTGAGTGAGAGGGTCAAGATGCCATGGCGAGTATCTGTAAGCCCAGTGCTCCTGTCTTATTCACTTTTCTATTGCTGAGAAGAGACATCATGAGCAAGGAGACCTACAGAAAAAACAGTTTACTGGTAGCTTACAGTTTCAGAGGGTCGGCCCATAATCTTCATAGTAGAGAGCATGGAAGCAGGCAGTCATAGCACTGGAGAGTAGCTGAGAGCTTACACTCTGATAGATAAACAAGAAGAAGAAGAGAGAGGGCTAACTGGGAATGGTGTAAACTCTTGAAATGTCAGAGCCCATCTCCAGTGACACCTCTACTACAACATGGACACACCTCCTAATCCATTCAAATGGCTCCACCAACTGGGGACCCAGTATTCAAATAAATGAGGCTGTGCGGGGGGGGGGGGGGGGTCATTGTTTTCTTTCAAACCACCACATTCTATTCCCTGGCTCCCATAAGTTCATATATTTGAATATTTGGTCCCAGTTGGTGAAATTATTCAGGAAGAATTAGAAGGTATTATTATCAGCATTATTGGAGGAGGTGTGTTACTGGAGGCAGGCGTTGTCAAAAGTCTATTGACAGTTCTCAGTTAGCTCTCACTGTGCCTTGTGGTTGTGTCCCAAAATGTCAGCTCTCAGTTATTGCACTAGTGCCATACCTGCCTGCCTTCTGCCCTGCCTCCCACCATGTTGGAAACTCATCCTCCAGGAGCTTTAAGCCCCAATTAACTCTTCTATGAATTGTCTTGGTCCTAGTATCTTTTTATAGCAATAGAAAACCAACTAAGACAGCTACTAAGGTGAAATGTGAAGTGCATGCATATCAGGAGCTAAGAACATTAGGGAGAGTGTCCAGAAAATGCCCTGTCAATTTTGCTATGTGAAGACAGTGCGATGGCAACTGTCCTTGAACAGAATGTGGCTTTTCTCCAACAGTGAGTCCACTAGGATCTGAAATTTTAGATTTCTTAGGTCCTAATGTTGTGAAAATGGTGTTTGGTCCAAACCTTTTTGCTATATCAGCTCGTTCTAATGAACACTGACATTTTGTTTGAGTAGAAAACAATGTGAGTTTTATACCTCTCCTTCTTTCTCTGTCTTTACAGATATGTGCTGTTTATTTCACATTTGAATGAGAAAAATATAGAGAACTTGTTTTGTGCCAGGCATTTTGCTTTATGTAATAGTTAATTTGCTTTTCAGGATGAAGTGATCCTTTTTACAGTGCGTACAGTTTACTGGTGGAGATTGGAAAACACACAAGCACCTACAATGTGATATGTAGTTGTAGAATGATTGGAGGTCCACAGACTTGACTCTGTTTTGAAAATCAAAGAACCATACTTGCAGAAAATAATGTCTGTATTTGAGACCTGGAGCTCATGTACAATTAGTCTGGAGAAGGCCAGTAGGTATGGAGTGTGGGATGTAGAAATGTACTCCAGGCCAGTAAATTGTAAGCTCAAGGCTCAGGCTATGAAAACTGCGGCTTTGCATGGAACTGTCCATTCCAGTTCACAACTATAGTGCTGCGTTGAGGAATGGAATGAGAGTGATTTGATTGTTAGGAACTACTCCATAATTCATGGCAAGGAATATGCATTTCAGGCAAAGCCTTGGAAGCCAGTGGAGTGTTTAATCAGAAATATATGATCTGATTTATGCTCTCAGGCCACCACGGGAGAAGTTTGAATAGTGGAAACTGGAAAGGAAAAAAAATTTAGAGCCAAGGGAGAAGTTGGGAAGATTTAGCTCCTACTGTAGAAGCAGCTGCCCGTGTTGGGCTATTTGGATATTTGCAGGAATTGGAGTTTGTGACGAATTAGACATAGAGAGCTCAGGCCCACGCATCATTAAATTAGTGGTGGATGGTGATAGTCAAAGGGAGACTATGCTGTCAAAGGTTTTAAAAGTGAAATTGCCTCCATGCTGTTCTTGCATTAGTTTCTGCCTTGTGGACTGTCATTCATCTTACTCTATGGTCCACAGTTTGGCTTACATGTTAAGACATCTTGCCATTATCCAAATGTCTTTGATTTCTCTTCTGATGTATTTTGTTTTCACTCTCATGTGTTGGAACTCAGTCATTTAATTATGACATAACCACAGTCACATCAGAATCAGGGAAGATGTAATTACCTCCACAGCCCTCTCAAGATTGGGGCCAATTACCATCCATTTCCTTATAGAACTCTTGAGACAATAAACAGGGCTCATGCCCAGCAATCCTGATATGCCCACTCTTCACCTTCCCAATGGAATGCAATGCCCTCTTGCTGAAGGAGCAGTTGTAATGTGCCTGCTGTGGGTGAGAAGGCATGAAAAGGCTGTTTGATCTGAAGGTGGAGAGTCTACAGGGGGATTCCCATGGTGAACATCTTCCTCTTTATGGCATAGAGCGGCTCATCCTGATGAACAGCGTCTTCTATGTGAATACAGGGATTTACCCCAAACAGCAGATGGACTAGATAATATATTGCCATCCGTGAAAGTAGCAAATACAGGACACAACCAAAGGAAGCTTGTGGCAAGAGTTGCATTTCCCCAGCACTGGGTGATAAGGCAAGCAGCTGAGACTTAGCTGTCTGCCAAGAAAAGACTTGCTCACATCTGGAGGGAATTACAGTGAGAGAAAGACGTGCATATGCTATCCTCTACACTGTCCTATGAATTGGCAAGAAGAGTGGAAGAAAGGAAGAGCTGGAGATGTTGGCTTCCTTTTATGCTTGGAGAGTATATAAGGGAAAGAGAGGACAAATCAGATTTGTGACAAACAACTTCTGCGATCTCCAAACTAGGAGCCCATGGGAAGAATAAGGCAGTGAGGAGAGTGAGGTGAAAGTGATTAAAAAAAATTTACTCAAGCCTGACCTTAAATACAAAGAACAGGAAAAGTCCATGGTTCAGGATCAAAAAGGAGCCTTAGTAATGGCCAGGTATAGGAAACTATGATATGGTGAGCAGTTTGCCTTAAGTCCCTTGAAGTGGGAATGACTTTTAAGCTAGAAATGAAAGAACCACTGTCAGCCTGATTTTTGAGGTTATGGGACATGGGGCAGATAAGATCAGTTTGAGTGTAGTGAAAACATAGACAACGAGTAATACAGCTTCCTATTCTGACTTGTGATAGGTCCTACCATAAAATTTACTGAGGATGGATGTACTCTGCATGCCAGGGTTGAAGAATTTGGCCTGAAAGGCAATCATCCTGAGTGGGTAAAATGGGAGTCTGTGAAGTGCCTCACTCTCTATAGAGTAGTAAATGCCCAACAATATAGGACGCTTGGAGGATAGACAGAAGTCACAGAAGCCATCAAAAACTAGGAAAGGCAGATCATTTGTTCAGCCCAAAGCAATTTCAACAGCTCAGTATGGCTGAAAAAAAAATTGGATGGCTCAAGGAGAATGAATGTGGATTAGTGCTAAGTAAAGCAATGGTCCTCATCCATTCCACTGTATTCAATACTGCTTATTTGGCAGACAATTAAAATAATTAATGAGATATTTCCATGCTGTATTGGACCTTGTGCTTTCTTTAGTATTTTCCTAGCACCTGGATTCCAAGGCCAATTTCCATACTCCAAGAATGGACATTACATTTCAAAGTATTTGCCCAAGGTTACCTTTGTAGCCTCAGTGTTTCCCATGGGCTGTGGCCTAGGACCTTCCTTTTTTAAAATTAATTAATTAATTAATTTTATTTTAATTTTTTATTAATTTATTCTTGTTACATCTCAATGTTTATCCCATCCCTTGTATCCTCCCATTCTTCCCTCCCTCCAATTTTCCCATTATTCCCCTCCCCTATGACTGTTCCTGAAGGGGATTTCCTCCCCCTGTATATGCTCATAGGATATCAAGTCTCTTCTTGGTAACCTGCTGTCCTTCCTCTGAATGCCACCAGGTCTCCCCCTCCAGGGGACATGGCCAAATGTGAGGCACCAGAGTACATGAGAAAGTCATATCCCACTCTCCACTCAACTGTGGAGAATGTACTGACCATTGGCTAGATCTGGGTAGGGGTTTAAAGTTTACAGCCTGTATTGTCCTTGGCTGGTGCCTTATTTTGAGCAGGACCCCTGGGCCCAAATCTGCCTATCATAATGTTCTACTTGTAGGTTTCTAGGACCCTCTGGATCCTTCTACTTTGCTATTCTCCCATGCTTCTCTCATTTAGAGTCCCAATAGGATGTCCTCCCCTCTGTCCCAGTTTCCTGGTAAGTGAAGGCTTTCATGGGACATGCCCCTTGGGCTAGTATGCAGATATAAGTGAGTATATACCATTTGATTCTTTCTGCTTCTGGGTTAACTCACTCATTCTGATCATTTCTAGCTCAATCCATTTATCCACAAATTTCGGGAATTCCTTGTTTTTAATAGCTGAGTAGTATTCCATAGTGTATATGTACCACAGTTTCTTTATCCACTCTTCTACTGATGGACACTTAGGCTGTTTCCATGTTCTGGCTATTATGAATAAGGCTGCTATGAACATGGTTGAGCAAATTTCCCACCCTCTGTGAAAGACTTCATTGCATAGATAATATAATTCTGGCCTCAGAGTGCTCCACAGATTTAGAAAAGCACCCAAAAGACATACAAGCCCACTCAATGGAATCAATCCACACAGGTACAAGGCCATGTGCAGCTTTGAAATTAATGGGAATTTTATGGCTGGGTATGGCACAGATAACTTCCAACAGGGCAAGAAAATTATGCAGCTTTTTGTGCAGATAAGTGTAAGAACATTAGTTAAGATGTTTAAATGCAAATATCCACTCTGTGTGGATGAAAAAAGCCATACCCTGAGTTATCCGTACTGAATGAATATCCAAATGCTAAGGGTGTGTTTGTTATCTTCATGTGAGTTGTTGTCCAGGGAGGTCCCAAAATATGATAAGCTATTGCTACTACTATGAATTGCATGCCACAATGTTGGTAAGAGTCTTGCTGAAGGCATCATATGCTTTGGTTATGGTTCATGGAGAAATCAAGCTGGGACTAAGCTGGAAACTTCCTCCTTACTAACTTTTAATGTACCAGAAAATGCTATACTAGTTGCTGGGGGTAGAATATTATTACCAGTTTTCTAACTTGGTTTTGGACCTCACCATTGCCAGGCAAGGATTGCTCACTGGTAGAATAGTGGCATGACTCTTAGGAATGCAACCAATTGTTTTCCTGTTAGATTTAAAGCTCACTACATGGGAGGGCACCCAGATTTCATACTATAAACAAGTATGAAAATGTATAGTTGGGAAGTTCATAGTTCCTGATGTAGAAGCTATCTTATTATTTGGCTAAGTGTATATGGTGTGCCTGTCAAATTGAGTTCTAACGTTTATGTTCATTTCTATAGTTTATATTCTTTTTAAAATTTTATTTATTTTTTATTATATATGTTAAAATATATTTTATTAATTTATTCATATTCCATCTAAATTGTTATCCCATCCCTTGTATCCTCCCATTCCTCCCTCACTCCCATTTTCCCCTTACTCCCCTCCCCTATGACTGTGACTGAGGGGGACCTCCTCCCCCTGTATATGCTCATAGGGTATCAAGTCTCTTCTTGGAAACCTGCTATCCTTCTTCTGAGTGCCACAGGCCTCCCCATTCAGAGGACGTGGTCAAATATGGGGCACCAGAGTTCATGTGAAAGTCAGACCCCTCTCTCCACTCAACTGTGGAGAATGTCCTGACCATTGGCTAGATCTGCGTAGGGGTTCGAAGTTTACTGCACGTATTGTCCTTGGCTGGTGCCATAATTTGAGCAGGACCCCTGGGCCCAGATCTGCCCTTCTTAATATTCTTCTTGTAGGTTTCTAGGACCCTGTGGATCCTTCTATTTCCCCATTCTTTCATGCTTCTCTCACCTAGTTTATATTCTTATAGTTTAGTTTTTATTGTTTAGTTGCAAATCTTGGGTCAAGAAAGCTTGTTTTCCAATGGGTGACAGCAGTGGTGGAGATTAACAACTGGTCAAAATGCTGAGAATGACTGTTTCTGTCTCACAAAGGTTGAATCCTCAATCTTTAATTTGAGAAATAACCACATCTATCTAATTTATTTCTAGGGCTTAGTAAATATGAAAAAAAGGAGTAAAAAGAGTACAGGAGAAAGGGGTAGAATGTTGTGGAACTCATTCCTTTGGGATTGTGGTGGTTGAATGATAAATATCTGCCATATCCTGGGCCATTTAAACACTTGGCTTCCCATTGGTGATGCTGCTTGGTAAGGTTTAGCTGGTGCAGCCTTGCAGGAGGATGTGTGTCACTGGGAGTGGGTGGAGCCTTGTCCTGCTTCACTTTCTCTGCTTGACACCTGCCTTGGAAGATGTGAGCTCTCAGCATCTTGCCCCAGCTGTGATGCCTGCTGCTTGTAGCCATGCCTCCTTTCTATGATGGGATGCTATCCCTCTGGAACAAACTCTCCTTCCTCAATCTGTTTTTGGTGATGGTGTTTTATCACAGCAGCAGAAAAGTAACTAATACAGGCATCATTTGGACATTGCCACCTTAAAATTAGAGCAGCTTTGATTTCCTGCTCGAAGAGCTCATGAGGTTGAGCTCATCAACACAAGCTGATGCATAAAACCACTTGGTGCCTGGGGTGGATAGATATTTGTTGACCACTCCCCAAGTAAAGTCATGAAACATCTACCAAAAAAATTCTGGCAATCATGATAGTTTCATGGGGACCAGCAAGATGGCTCAGCAGGTAAAGGAACTTGCCAGCCAGCCTGACAATTTGAGTTTGATCCTTGGGACTCACATGGTGAAAGGATAGCAGCAACTCCTGCAAGTTGTCCTATGACCTTTACACTCATTCTGTGGCATTTCTCTCCTCAGAATACACATAAACAAACAAACTAAATAAATAAATAAAGGTAAAAATTGTAAGAAAAAGTACTACTTTAGGGGGTTTCTTCACTTACTATATGCCTTTAAATGCCCTCTCAACATAATAACAACAATTATTCTCTCTCTCTCTCTCTCTCTCTCTCTCTCTCTCTCTCTCTCTCTCTCTCTCTCTCAAATTTGCTTTTAGTTTACATCTCTCAGATATTTTAGACTGTCTTTACATTAGTCTTTTCATTATTATGCATCAGTTTCATGGAAGTTTGCACTATTTGTGGGTAGATTATGGGAGATTAGTTTTAGCCACATTGATCCAGAAAGCATATTTACAGTTTCACTACAATCACTGTTAGTATATAAAGACTGAAAATTAAGGCAAAATCATGATACAACCAAGAGCTCCCTTTTTACTAATTTTCTATTGCTATTAAACAAATTAACATAATATTAGTGGCTTGAAATAACAACCATTTATTATTTTATAGTTACATAAGCCTGCAGTCTAAGGGGTCTTAACTACTAAAATCATAGTGTTGGCAGAGCTGTTATTTTCTCAAAGGCTCTAGAGAGAAAAAAAATGTTTCCTTGATTTTCCAGCTGATAGAAGCCACTCACATTCTTCTATCATAGCTTATTCCTCATTCAGAATTATCAATAGTACATCGACTCCTTCCCACTTTACATAACTCAGATATACATATTCCTACCTCCCTCTTCCATTTTCAAGCACCATCTGAATACACTGGACCATCTGGTCAATCCAATATAATCTTTTTTTTAAAGCCCAGATAATTAGATTCTACTTATAACTTTAACTCTTCTTTCCACATTGCAACACACACACACACACACACACACACACACACACACACACACACACACACACACACATATTTTGTTTTTGTTTTGGGGGGACTAGGACATACACATCTTTGGTTGGCCATTTTCTGCCTACTGTATAATATAAGCCATGTGATCATTAATTTAATTGTTAAGGTTTTGCTTTTGTTTTTCTAATTTAACTTTGTTATCATCATCTGTAACTTTTACATTGCAAATGAAAATGGTTAGTTCCCTTTTCTGATGTACTTCTCCATAATGCTCATTTACCTGGGTTCTAAACTTCAAACTCTGGTACATTTCCCTCTGCCTTACCATTTTTTCTCAATATCTAGTAGTGTATGCTCCTGTTTTCCTTTAGCAGTTGATGTTAAGTTGCCCAGTGGCTCACACTTTGATCTGTCCTTGGCATCCTCTCTGCTCACATTCTTGATTACTTTATATACTTTCAGGGATCCGAACGCTATTCACGTGTGATGACTTTCTAATTTTATTTATTTATGCTTTTGGACAAGGTTTCCCTCTGTAGCCCAGGCTGGTCTAAAACTCACTATGATAGGTCAGGTTGGCCATGAACTTGGAACAAACTCTTTGCTCAGCCCGCAGAGCACTGAGATTAGTGACATGAGTCATCATACCTGGCTAGGTCACTAGTTTTGATCTCTATGTCTAGATCACTCAACCTATCTCTTCCACATTGGCATCTAGATACTCAACCAATATCTAAAGTCAACATCCTCATAGCTGAACTCTGCTCTGCCAATGGGAATTGGTTCCATTTGCGGCTTTCTCTGCCTCAGTTGACAGCAACTGCATCATTTTATGTTAAAGACAAAACCCTTTCACTTGGCTTTTTTCTTTACATTTCATATTTGTGCTGTCAGGAGATTCCATGCCTTTAACATATGTACATAATTTATTACATCTCAATACTGCTGCTGGCCTATGAACTACAAGAGAATTTCATAATACTGATGAGATTACTGTTGTAAGAGATACTTCATTCAAAAGTATGGACTGAAAATTTGAGGAATGGTTAGTCTTCATAGAGGCAATCTCAATTCTTTAAAAAATATTTAGCTTTATTTTATGTGCATTGGTGTTTTGCCTGCATGTATGTCTGTGTGCCAGTGTCAGATCTGGGAGTTACAGTCTTTTTTTTTTTATTATTATTATTAATTTATTCTTGTTACATCTCAATGGCTACCCCATCCCTTGTGTCCTCCCATTCTTCCCTCCCTCCCCTTTTCCCCTTATTCCCCTCCCCTATGACTGTTCCTGAGGGGGATTACCTCGCCCTGTATATGCTCATAGGGTATCAAGTCTCTTCTCGGTAACCTGCTGTCCTTCCTCTGAATGCCACCAGGTCTCCCCCTACACAGGGGACATGGTCAAATGTGAGGCACCAGAGTACGTGAGAAAGTCATATCCCACTTTCCACTCAACTGTGGAGACTGTTCTGACCATTGGCTGGATCTGGGTAGGAGTTTAAAGTTTATGGCCTGTATTGTCCTTGGCTGGTGCCTTAGTTTGAGCGGGACCCCTGGGCCCAAATCTGCCTATCGTAATGTTCTACTTGTAGGTTTCTAGGACCCTCTGGATCCTTCTACTTTGCCATTCTCCCATGCTTCTCTTATCTGGAGTCCCAATAGGATGTCCTCCCCTCTGTCCCAGTTTCCTGGTAAGTGAAGGCTTTGGTGGGACATGCCCCTTGGGCTAGTATGCAGATATAAGTGAGTATATACCATTTAAGTCTTTCTGCTTCTGGGTTAACTCACTCATTATGGGAGTTACAGTCTTGAGCTGCGATGTGGATGCTGGGATTTAAACTCCGGTCCTCTGGAAGAGCAGCCAGAGTGCCCTTAACTGCTGAGCCGTTTCTTCAGGCTGCAGTCTAAGTTCTTTTAATGAAATACTTTAAGCATTTTTTGATTTCTGGATACACACTGTAGGTACAAACTTTCTTCAATTCCAGTTTCTGAGATGTTTCATTTTGAAAGAAGAAAATAGCCTTTCCATCTGGCGCAGCCATCAGGTGAGCCAATTATGCGTGTATACAAATACACCCCTGAGCTACGGAGGAAGAAGCAATCTGAGATGATGCGCTTTCCTCTCAGGGTCTGCTGCTGGCAATTCTGCTACCTCTCTGCACATCACAAGGGCTCCCAGCCCCACATGGCCAGACAAGGCATGCATGCTGGGATACGAAGTGAATCAAGGTTAAGATATATATAGGATGCACATCCAATGTAGCTGCCACAAGTGCACAGATCCTAACCAGTGCAACTTATGGCAAACTTGGATCACTACAGTGTTAACAAGCACAGAGACATCTGCAGGTCTCAATAGCTGTGGCCTTGAAAGGGCCACAGATTCCACCACACTATTGGTCATTGTCACTGTGAAGACTGGAGAAGGCTCAATTTTCGCCGTCTCCACTGTTACTGCTAATACACATAGCGCTGGTAAAATTTACACTCAACAAACAATTTAGTACAGTCAAAAAGAAATAAAAAAGAAAATCACCAAGCAAAAAATTGCAGCATCTTTTCATGTTTTCTATAACTGGCTAAGTCCCGTAATGTCCTGGACAATGTTTCTGGACAAAGTGCTGAGATGTGTGGATTTTGGTTATATCTGCTTCTACCTTTACCAACCATATTAACGACCTTCATTGGCTGTGCTAAGAACCAATAGAGCAACCATCAAGCTGCAAAATTTGTATGTGTTGCTGTGCACATGGCTAAAATAATTGGACAATTTCCAAGCAGTAAGAGTCTCAACTAAAATGAGAATCACCAAAGCAGAGTTTAATTACAGACAAGACTGCCTCTGATTTCACTATCAATTTGATCTTCTCTGAAGGTAAAAATTGAACTTGGCAATCCAAGAAGAGCTTATTTCAATTAAACTGGGGTCTTAAGGTCTTTCTTTCTTTCTTTCTTTCTTTTTTCTTTCCTTTTTTTTCTTGCTAAAAATGTTTGTGTTTCTAGTTACTGGTTTTGATGAAATTCTCCCTCACTGTTTACCCTCTTGGGGATGTTTGTTTGAAATAAATATTCTAGAAGCTTTTTCTTCACTATTCATCAAATATCATTCCAAAAGCTTTTTTTCCCATGGTATTTTTTTGTAGACATATTTAAAAATAATTGCTACAGCAGCTTGCACACTGGAACTTCCCATACCAACCCTAATTGTCTCTTAGAATATTGATGAGGATACAGTTTGTCCCCAGTGATGATACTAAACTCTTCTCTTGTCTCTTCTCCAAAGAGATCCATTAAAGGAAGAAAAGAAGATGTTTTGAACTTTCAGAAACAAATGCCACTTAGATAACTTTCTGGAACAAGAATAACCCCAGTTAATTAGTAAAAAGGAAGCAAAGAAGTTCCTAATATTTAGGAAGTTGAGTTGGAGCAAACAATTAAAGAGGGGGAGAGAAATGACTCTTCTAACAGTAAAAATTATTATTTCAGTTTTTTAGATATGCCATGCATTAAATAGTACAATGCCAGATCTCTCTGCTCCTGTGTCTGTGCATGGGCAGCAGCTGCCCTGTTTACTTGGCATGGGCCACAAACTCCCTTTGGCTGGGACTTGATTCTTCATCACAAAAGTATCACTGAGGGTCTGCTTGGAGTCAGGGCTGAAGCAATTGTTCAGCTACGTTAGCATCAGCTGACAATAGGGGATGACGTCCTAAGTGCTCGGAGTAAAAGGCAGTATTTCTAAAAGGGGCTTTCTGTGGCCCTTGCTGATCCATCCTTTAACAGAGGAAAGGTGCAGGTCATAACTAGACCCAGGTGCACACTACTCAGAGATGATGCTGGGTGGATGTGACTGGAGGCAGCACTACATAGGGAGCAGGTGTGGCATCTTCAGCTTTACTGCCTGGCTTTAGCTCCACCTGTTAGGAACTGTGCACCGTGGGACAGACTGGGTAACCTTCTTGTTTGGGACTGCTATCCTCCAGCAATCTTAGGTATTATCATGGGCTTGAGGGCTATTAATAACAAACGTATTAACCTAGAATACAACCTTTGAAACAGACAACTTTAACCCCAGAGTTAGGAAGAATATAGGGGTGGGAGAATTCTGAGCAACACTCAGAGTATGACGTGAAGGAGGGCTTATGATGAGAACAAGATGCTTGAGAGTTTACCGGAGCATTTCACACTGGAGAGGTAAACCTTAAGCTAAAAGCAGACAACAAAGTTAGTTTTTCAGAAGCTTATACAGCACTCATGTGTCTTTTTCGTGAGCTTGATCTAAGATCCAGCGATGAGATTCTCTGGGAGCCAAAACAGGAGATTTCTGTCTTTTGTAAATCTAGCCAATGGACAGGGCATTCTCCACAGTTGTGTGGAGAGTGGGGACTGACTCTGACATGAACTCTGGTGCCCCATATTTGATCACCTCCCCTTGGTGGGGAGGCCTGGTGGCACTCAGAGAAAGAATAAGCAGGCTACCAAGATGAGACTTGATAGCCTATGACCATATAGTGGGGAAGGAGGTCCCCCTCGGTCATAGACCTAGGGGAGGGGAATAGGGTGAAAGCGGGAGGGAGGGAGGAACAGGAGGATACAAGTGATGGGATAACAATTGAGATGTAATCTGAATAAATTAATAAAAAAAAGAGTATTTTTACTGAAACTCAGAATCAGGTAAAGCATATACCCTGTGTTTGGGGTTTCAAAAAAGTAGACATTATATTTAATTTGTGCACAATAATAATGTGTACCAGAGGATCTTGCATATGTTATAAAATGTAATATTATCGATGGCCATAAAATCAATACACATAAAATACACTGCCTGTATGGGTTTAGAGTTTCTCCTTTGCAAAGGACGATTTCAAGCCCTTGTCTTGATTGGCATGCATTTTCCTAGGTGCTCAGTGCTTCTCCTACTCTCACTCCAGTGCCTTGAAAGAAGGAACTGAAGGAAAACAAACTACATACAGCTCAGTTTGGTTCAACTTGATCCAAACCAAAGGCAAATACCTGTTATGTACTAAGAGTGGTCTCAGGTGCCAAGGCTAAGAATACAGAACGGAGAAAACAAGTACAGAGACAAATGCAATCATTACAAGATTATAACTATAAAGGACACTGAAACTCCTTAGCGCACCCTGTAAAGTCCCAGGAGAGAATAGTGAGCTGGGCTGGGGTGGCTGTAGTGGAAGTAAGTGAGTGTTGTTAGGCTCTTGGTAGATGCCGGAGGTGAAGCACACAGAATTGTTCTTGGTGTGGGAACATCAGATTAAGAAAAAGGGGGTAATGAGGATAGAACCAAAATAATTTATTGAGAACTGGAAGGGATTGAACTTGTTTTGAAAAGAAATGAAATAATGACTGGGCATGCAGGATCGAGAGAGTTTTTAGTCAGATGATAATTAGTAAGTTTGTTCATAGCTGGAAACAGAAAAGGAAAAATTGACTGCAAAAATAGGAGAAAGAGGGGACAACTATAGAACATTTTAAATAGAGAAAACCTAGAGTATTGGATTGCAACGGTGTGCTAAGTAGTTTTGGTCAAGTTGACATAAACTAGAGTCAACCAGGAAAAGGGAACCTCAATCAAGTCAGTTTTCCCTTCCATTAGACTAGTCTGTGGGGCATTTTCTTGATTAATGATTGACATGAGAGGGCCCAGCCCACCGTAGGCAGTTCGCTCCTGAGCAGGTGGTCCTGGCTTATATAAGAGAGGTAGTTGAGCCAGCCATGGAAAGCAAGTCAACAAACAGTGTTCCTCCATGATCTCCTCTTCTGTTTCTTCCTCAGCTTCTCTCAGGGAAGGACTGTAACTGGTAAGCGGAAATAAGCCCTTTCCTGTCCCGGGTTGGTTTTGTTCAGCGTTTTATAACAGCAAACTAGGATGGAACTTGGTAAGGGATGTGTGTGTGTGTGTGTGTGTGTGTGTGTGTGTGTGTGTGTGCGCGCGCGACCATGTTGATTTTGGAAAGATTGTGAAAAGATTTTGGAGATGTGGGTCAATAAAGCCTATTGAGTCCCCAGAGCTTAATAAACGGTTGTGGACGTTTGAAAAAAAAAAAAGGTACAGATGATGGAGGCCTGGCTCATGGTGTTTCTGAGGGGCACAAAGACGCTCTCTGGACATTTATATGATATCTTGCATTAAGAATTTGTGGAAGTGAATAAAAGCAACAGAAGAGCTGAAGTATTGCTTGAAAGCAAAAATACCTGAGTAATTACTGAAGAAATACTTTCACTTACAGCAGTCCTAGAGGGATGGACCCTATATCTCTGTATATTTGGGTCACTTATTTATTAATATATTTAACGAATTTCCACTTTTGCTTACTTTATTCCTCCAACATCCTATCATTATTTTCATGATCATCTATAGAATGATATTGCATCACCAATTGTAAAAGAAAATTACTATATTTTAAATTTCTGTAGTTTAAGACAACAGAGGGTTGTTTATTTTTATTTCAAACTTTGCAGGCCACTCTTGAGCAAAGAGATGCCTGCTTACGTACTATGTTTCCATTACTAAAGTATGTTTACTTGGGTAAAAAATGACTCATTAAAGTGTTTTGTAATAACAGAAAAAAAAAAAAAAGAATTTATGGAAGTGAAAACTTTGCTTGACTGGGACAATTGATGCTGGCTGTCTGGAACTGAAGAATCATGTGTGATTCATGGGATATCAGCACCAGTCAGGGGAAATCTTCTGGGAAGTATTTCCTTAGAGCCAGCACAGAGACACTGTGATTTCCAGGGGCTTGAGGCTGCGTCTCAAGCTGACAGCCGAGCTTGGTCGTGTGTAGTGAAATATCCAGTACTTCTGGTATGGGAGCTACAGAACTATTTCCTGGAGAGCTGTTGAGGCTTTACACTGTGAGAGGCCTTGAGAAGCCTTGGTGCCGGTGAAACCTGAGCCCAGTGAAGGCTTGTTCAGAGAATGATTATGAACTACTGGGCTCACGTGGGCATGATGATGGACAATGAAACCAAGAGGAGGGGAGTTTGAGCTTAAAACTGTCCAATGGATCATGCCCCAGTGTAGGTCATAGAATTTTGCAAGGGGTTGTATAGGGCATAGTATACTGGGGAACTTGGGGGGTTCTGGTCAAATCTCATTCTGTTATAGAGGTGAGTTGCTAAGGAGGGGAGGCGTGAGGAGCTCAGGAGGAAGGGAGGTCAGGGACAGGGTGTCCTGTGTGGTGAGAATTGTTGACCTTACTCTGTCAACCTTGACTATGCATTAAAATGACCTCTTGAGCTTTGAGAAAATACCAAAGTCCAGGCTCCATCAGAAATAAATTAAACTTGAATTTCTAAGACTGGAACACATGCACTAATACTTTCTAGAATCTCATTATGAATTTCAATTTGCCACCAAAGTTGAGATGTAGGGAGGGCTGTGCGTGGTAAATAATGATGGAGAAAGAGAAAATAAGCTAGAAAGGAAAACATATGAAGAACTGAGTAGAGGAGATGACATGTGAGAAGCCCACTGTATACATTTGCAAAATTGTACTAGTGCATATATACAAAATGTGTCCTTTAGTCTACAAGTATGGGTTGAGACATGTAAGGCTTGCAGGCAAGTAGATATAAGCAGTTTTTGTAAGCAAAGCTTGAGTTTATTAAGAAAAGGGTTTAATTCAAGTTAAAACACGTGAATAAAAAGAGGGGAAGGGGCATGTAAGAGAAGGAAAGAAATATATGCCCTGGAGTGGGTGCTGCTCCTCAAGAGAGCCACTTAGAACCATTCCAGCTTGAAGTGAAGAAGGAGCCCAGCTCTTTGTTTTTTGTCTCATTTCTGTTTGTTTGGTACTTTTCTGGGATAATAGATAATAGTGCTGAGTTGTAGTGAAGGCTGCACTATGATAAACAGACTAAAACTGATCTTCAAAACCAAGGTTTTCTGTAAGAGATTGAATGAAAAAATGCATAGTGCAAATCAAGATGATTTATTATATTGTAATTTCAAAACACAAAACATATACACAATCTCAAAAGGAAAGGTGTGAAAGCTCTCATTGGGGTGTAATTTGAATGCTATCATGACCTTGCAATGGCCTTTGCCTGGATTTTGCAGTTCTCGGCAGGATGGTGTTTCTGCCAGCTCTTGTGCAGGTGTATTCTTTAACCACTCGTTGAAAGTGTGGATGAGAACCCTCTCTCTGCTTGCTTCATGATTGTGCAGTGCTGTTATATGCACATGCTAAGGACACTAGTCTATACAGCATGTATGTATCTTTACAAAGCGACTTTTTTTTTTTTTTTTTTTTTTTGTCATATGTACATAGAGCTGTGATTGGCTGACGTAATTCCTTTGGAAAGACCCAAGATATTGGACTCCTAGCTTAGTATCTCTGACTGGGGAAGTTGGGTTGTAGTCATGACTGTATATTCCTGTCTGCCTGTGAAATGAAATGTAGGAGGAGTTAGCTCTCTGAGCAGCAAGGAGGGTAGAGCTTCGTACCAGCAATTTAAGAAATGTTTCAGTCAGACTGACTGAAAGTGGACGTATTGAATGTGGTGTGTGTGTGTGTGTGTGTGTGTGTGTGTATGTGTGTACACCTGTGTAGCAGGTATGTGTAGAGGTCAGGGTTCAACACTGGGAGTCTTCCTTGTTCACGCTCTCAGATTTTTTTTGTTAATTTAATTAATTGTGTGGTAGGACACATGCACATTATGGTGAACATCTGTAAGTCAGAAAAACTTCGAGACAATGATTCTCTATTTCCACTACATGATTCTGGGGGAACCAAACTTAAATCCTCAGGTTTGGTGGTAAAAACCTTTACCCACTTAGCAAACTTCTTAGCTTTATCTCATACTTTTCTTTTCCTTTCTTTCCTACTTTTCTTCTTCTTTCTTTTATTCCCCAATGTCTTTTTTTCCCCCTTAAGTTTATTCACTTTACATCCCAAATGCAGCCCCCTCCCTCCTCTACTTCTGGTCCCACCCTCTCACCCTCTTCTCCCTTTCTTCCCTCCTCTTCTTTTAATAAGAGGGGAGCACCCCTCCCCCACCATATCGACCCATCCTAGCACATCAAGTTGCATCAGGACTGTGCACAACCTCTTCCCCTCTTTAGCAAAGAGGCGTCACAAAAGGCTGAAGGTAACTCTCTCTTGTAGTTATATTCTTGTAACTCTACTTTATATAATTATATTCAAGTGAAGAAAAAGACAGAAAGAAATACTATAAGGATTTTGCTTTTTGACACAAGATCTTAAATAGCCCAGGGTGGCCTTGGTTTCACTCTGTAGCATTGAGGTTGATCTTGAATTTCTGATCCTCCTTCATCAACCTCCCAAGGGCTAAGATAATAGGTATGTTCTACAGCGCCCATTGTATGCTGTGCTGGAGATAGCATCATTGCTTCAGGTGTGCAAGGTGAGCACTCTTATTGAGCTACATTACTAGCCATAATACAGGGTCTTTTAACTCAGTTAACTTAATTGATACAGATTGGCAGAAATGCATCCTTCGGGCCACTTACTGTCGTAGAGTCACTACGTATTTTTTTGTGTATACTTGAGATTATGTTTTTTAAAGGAAACTTTGAAATTTAATGTTATCTGGAAGTGAAAACAAAGGGCTTGATTTCACATACATATATGTGGTAAATATATACTATATATGTGTACATAATACACATAGATGTGTCTATATGCACACATACACATGCATATGCAATAGGGTGACTTAGTTGAGTTTAAGCTTATGAGAAAATTAGGCATGTGAGAGTTTGTAAACATTTCTCCTCAATAATAGTCCTTTGATTGTGTCGAATGAATGAGGGCTTTTAAAAAATTATTTATTTATTATTATTTTTTTGGATGAGGGCTTTTATTTGAAAAGAGAAGAGGGTAGACTGTTGTAAGTACAAATGGTTCAAAAAAGACAGAGGAGACAATAATATTGAAGGGATAATGTGGTGGCTTCAGATTTCATCAATTGTGCTAAGCTGGATCTGTGCCTCCCAGAATTCCCTTGCTATATGATTGAGAGTTAGGGTTGGCTTAAGAAGTCTGAGAGCTGTAGAAGTGGCTATGTTGCAGTGTCTGTTACAATGTGATGTAAGGGTAAGGCTAGGGCAGACGGTGCATGCATTCTGTGGCTCACCTGCCAGCTTGGCTTGGAGCAACAGCACAGCCGCGGTTCTTCTGACTCGCACTCTGTCAGTTTCTCAAGTCCTGTGCATCTCACTGTGAAGGGTACCAACTCCCACAGAGCACCAAAGCGACTCACAGAACACAGTGCTGATCTCTGACCCAACTTATCCTTGTGTCCTCTAATGGGTGTCAGTAGGGTAAGCCAAATAAACCTCTTGCTCCCTAAGGTGGATTCAGTGTTTTACTACAATAACAGAAAAGCAAACTAGAACAACTCCTTTGAAAAGGAACTTAAGAGAAATTGTGTGGAATGTGTTTGAGCAGGTACAGTATGTGGGCCTTTTGTTTGTATGAGATAACTTAAACCTTTCAGTTTTCTGGGAAAAAAGGGCCCAAACCCTAATTATAAAAGTGGTTGTACTATAATATTGAATTCACTTTTATGTAAAAGTTGAGGATTTTTTGGGGGGAAGACTAGGATTTTGGAAACTTGGATAGAACTCTGTAGGCTGATTCTGTTGCTGCCTGTTTTAGCTGCCAGTGTCTCCCTGCCTACAGATGCCGGTTTCCTCCTTCCTGAAGGATCTGGTACAACCTCATAGGACACACTACCCTCCTCATGACCTACTGGGAGCAGGTGTCACTGTTTCTAGAACTAAAGTCAGACTGATGTCCCAAAAGACCCAGAGGATGAGGCACAGTGTATGAGCTAGGGTTAAAAAGTGTGAAAATTTTACTTCTTGATAATGACATAACACTGGGGACCATACCAGACAAGACTTAGGGACGATGCCCGATGCATTCGTTACCATCAACTTGAAGTCTTCTGTTGACTGCAGTTGTGGAGGGTAGCGCTCTACTAAAGTTTTGTAGATTTTTTTTTTTTTTTTGTAGCTCATTGTAGAATGCGAACCCAGCACGTCTTTTGTAAAATAAAACTAAAAATATTAGAATTTCTGTGGGACACTGAAAAGTATGCAGAGGCATAGGAGAAACGGGATGCTGGAAAGGACGATCTAATGAGGGGTGCTTCCCAACCTCCCCATTATGTCAACAGTCCAGAGGACATTTATTTCACCATGGTATAAGCCATGAACCTATGAAGACACTACTGTTTCCCAGGACTCTTTGGTAGGTGCAGAATGGCACTGCTAACTGGTACTATCAAAGTAAGTCATCTGACTGTGGGGGATGACGGAGCTCTTGTAGTTTTGGCAGAGATAATGTGGTTACGCTTATTATATAAAAAAGAATGCAAAAGAGTTCCCAGAACAGTTTGACTTGGAGATATATTTGGCTTTTTGCTAATTGTTCACAGACTGTTTAGAAAGAGAAGATGGTCTCTTCCAAATTCTCATCCAGACCTTTGGACCTTAGCTTGATCATCTTGCTTGGGCATCTTGTTTAGGAATTACACACACCTGTGCAAAGGGCTTAGCAATGTATCCTGAAATTACCAGCTGTTTCAGCCACACAATTCTGACTTGAACAGAAATCTGTGGTGGATCAACATGTGATGGAAGCGGCAGGCTATAACTTTGGCTGTTAGGGTAGAATTTCAAAGGAGATCAGAAACCAAATGATGGCATGTGGTAAGGAGAGAGAGGGAGAGGGAGAGGGAGAGGGAGAGGGAGAGGGAGAGGGAGAGAGAGAGGGAGAGGGAGAGGGAGAGGGAGAGGGATCGAGAGGGAGAGGGAGAGGAGAGAGAGAGAGAGAGAGAGAGAGAGAGACAGAGAGAGAGAGAGAGAGAGAGAGAGAGAGACAGAGACAGAGAATCATAGTTACTTTAATAAAACTGCTTTTATCTATAAAAGAGTCCAGAAGATAAGGAACATACCCAAGACGCTTCCAGAAGATAAGGAACATACCCAAGACGCTATCTGACTAAAAAGTATTAGTAAAGAAAGGCTGTGGAGGGGGAAAGCAAGATTGTCTCTGTTTCATAAACGGTTATGTCAAAAAAAAAAAAAAACATGTCAAGAGGAAGTATGACTGAGTACTTGGATGTAATACAGGAAATGCTAAATATTTTTGCTAGAAGTGCTAAATTTTGAAGGTAAAACAACAGCTGGCATCAAACCAAATTCCTAGATATCTTTAAAAAAGCAAAACCAAACTAACTAACCAGACAAGCAAATCCACTTTAACCAAGAATGTAATCTGAACAAGCGATATCATTAATTAAAATGTAAATAACTTGATTGTTTACTATCAATTTACAGCTTCTAGATGTTTTCAAGGTTTCATTTGCTTTTGAAAAATTTTTATTTTTTTTTATCATATTAAATATAGTATGACATGATTTATACAAAAACTCATTACACATTTTTCCCACCTCAATGCATGACTCAAATGAAGAGGAGGCAATCACAGATACAGGGCAAGACAGTGGAAAGATTACTATATATGGTGTTTCTGTTCATTTTTCATAATACAAATGTTAAAATAAGTCTACAATGACTTATGAGGTGAAATCAAGCTAGAAGATACTTTTTCACAGCTTGCTTTTACTGTGCAACATTCTTTAATTCTACTTGGTCCACAGACCTCCCATCAGTTTCAAAGGGATTCCAGATATAAATATATAACAAGACATGAACAAGTGTCCTAGTAAGGCAAATCATGTATTGTCTTATGCAATAGTACTTCAGGAAGAATCATTCTAAAATATTAACCTCCTGCCTTCACCATTGGTTAGCTATGGAAATTACATGACCTTAAAGTGAAGCTACTGTATCATGGTCACTCATTGAGCTGCCAAATCAAGGAATAATTTGTGGGTGAGTGTACAGGGGACCACCTCTCCTGCCCCCCCCTTAAGTGCCTTCCACCAGTTTCTCTCACTGCCCGAGCATCTAAGTAGGCCTAGACTGTCTGGTGAGCAAGCCCCCCAGTATCCCGTGTCTCTCCCTCCCCCGATGTCGGATTAGATGCATATTCCCGCACGTCCTATTCAAATAAACAACCATGGATGATTGGGAATCGAACTCAGATTCTCCTGCTGGTGCGGGAAGCACATACTACAGCCATTGAGATATTCTCAGCATAGCCCCTGAGGCTGATTTATTTCCATTGAAAAAGGAGTGTATTTTAGGTTCAGGGTTCTGAAGGCCAGTCTGCTTCAGGTGATTAGCCGCCTTGCTGAGTTTCAAGGTGGCCCAGATCATCACATGAAAAGACAGAACTAGAAATGGCCGTAATGTAAATAATCTCTTTTCCCTTGTAACGTCACCAGAAGCTCAATGGGATCCACCTTGTGACGTATCTAACAGCAAACCTCGAAACCGGGAGTGGAGTGAAGTTTCCACCTTCTTAAGGCTTCATATTGGTAATTAAATGTCTTCATGTAACGCTTGAGGACATGCTCAGATCTTGTCCAAACCATAGCAGAAACTTGGCAGTGTCTTCTACTCATGGTGGGGGTAAACCAGCAGCAGCATCAGATGTTCGCTGGAAGGGAGCAGCATTAAGCTGAAATAGTTCTCACTCCTTCAGATGACAGGTTCAGGATGAGGCTCACCGTAGTATTCGATGACCTCTAAAAAGTCCCTAGGAACTGGGTACTCAGTCCCAATGGAGGAATTCAAGGGTATACCATGACATCCACCGTAAGTTTTGCCCTTAGCAGTAATTCTAACAAATGTCTGTGGGTGGTCTCCATGCAGAAACTATAGATGTTATTGAAAGAAAGGAGTGACCTCAACAAATGAGAAAATACACTATGGCATTAATACAGGCACCTCAGAAACGTATCAAGTCACTCATCCGCTTGAGATTCGCTATATCAGTCTAATGATGAGCCGTGACATCAGATTTATAGAAGCACTCATCCTACGTTTCGTTTAAACAAATCTTTATTGAAAAAATATTTTTTTTTCAAACAATATAACTTCTTTAGCAGATTCCCCTCTCTCTGTTCTTCCCCAGACTCTCCCCACTTCCCTCCCCTCGGACCCACCTTCTTTCGGTCTCGCCTAGAAAAGAACAGCTGCTGGGGATAAAAACCACATGTGACAAGATGCAATTTATGTAAGGTAAAGCAAAAACATCATAAAAAAAAAAAAAAAAAAAAAAAAAAAAATAAAAAAACATCAAGCTGAGCAAGGCAAACCCAAGGAAGGAAGAGAGCCCGTGAGCAGGCTCAAGACCAGAGACCCCTCATTTTCACACTCAGAAGTCCTATAAAATACTAGCTGAAGCCTATAATATAAATGCAGAGGACCTGTTACAGGTCCGTGGAGGGCCAAGTTTCTTGCTGCTTCAGTCTCTGTCTGGAGTTCACATGAGCCTTAATCACTGACTCAGAGGGCCTGTTCTCCTGGTGTCCCTCATCATCCTCTTTCTCCATATACTCTGCCTCCTCTTCCTGTAAGATTCCTGAGCTTTGAGGGGAGAGGAGTTTGATGGATACCTCCCATTTAGAGCTGCATGTTCCAAGATATTCTCTGTCTCTCTCTCTGTTCTGTGTGTGGTGTGTGTCTCGCCTTCTCTGTCCTCTCTGTCTCTCTCTCTCTCTGTGTCTCTGTGTGTGTGTGTGGGTGTGTGTGGGTGTGTCTCTCTGTGTATGTCTCTCCGTGTGTGTGTCTCTCTCTCTGTGTGTGTGTGTGTCTCTCTCTCTCTCTGTGTCTCTCTGTCTCTTTCTCTCTCTGTCTCTCTCTCTCTCTCTTGTGTGTGTGTGTCTCTCTGTTCCCCTTGTCTCTCTCTTTGTGTGTGTGTGTGTGTGTGTGGTGTCGCTCTGTGTCTCTGTATGGTGTGTCCTCTCTCCTCTGTCTCCTCTCTCTCTGTCTCTCTCTCGCTGTTCTCTCCTCGCTCTCTGGCTCTCTCTCTCTCTCTGTCTCTCTCTCGCTCTCTGTCTCTCTCCTCTGTCTCTCTCTCTCTCTCTGTCTCTCTCTCTCTCGCTTCTCTCTCTCTCTCTCTGCCTCTCGCTTCTATCTCTGTCTCTCTCCGCTCTCTCTGTCCCTCTCTCTCTCCTGTCTCGTCTCTCTCTCTTCGCTCTCTCTCTGGTCTCTCTCTCTCTCTGTCTCTCGCTCTCTGTCTCTCCTCTCTCGGTTCTCTCTCTCTCTGTCTCTCTCTCTGTGTCGCTCTCTCTGTCTCTGTCTCTCTCTCTCTTTCTCTCTCGTCTCTCATCTTCTCTCTCTCTCCTGTCTCTCTCTCTCTCTGTCTCTACTCTCTCTCTTCTCTCTCCTCTCTGTCTCGTCTCTCTCTGTCTCTCTCTCTCGGTCTCTCTCTCTCTCTGTCTCTCTCTCTCTCGTCGCTCTCTCTCTCTGTCTCTCTCGCTCTCTGTATCTCTCTCTCCTCCTGTCTCGCTCTCTCTGTCGCTCTTCTCTCGCTGTCCTCTCTCTCTCTGTCTCTCTCTGTCTCTCTCTCTGGTCTCTCTCTCTCGGTCTCGCCTGTTCTCTCTCTCTCTGTCTCCTCGCTCTCTGTCTCTCTCTCTCTTCTCTGTCTCTGTCTCTGTCTATCTCTCTGTCTCTCCTCTGTCTCTGTCTCTCTCCTGTCTCTCTCGTGTCTCTGTCTCTCTCGCTGTCTCGGTCTCTCTCTCTGTCTCTCTTCTGTCTCTGTCCTCTCTCTCTGTCTCGGTCTCTCTCTGTGCCTCTCTCTCTGTCCTCTCTCCGCTTCTCTCTCTCTCTCTGTCTCTCCTCTCTCTGTGTCTCTCTCTGTGTGTGTCTCTCTCTGTGTGTGTCTCTCTCTGGGTGTCTCTCTCTGTGTGTGTCTCTCTCTGGGTGTCTCTGTGTGTGTGTGTCTCTCTCTGTCTCTCTCTGTCTCTCTCTCTGTCTCTCTCTGTGTGTCTGTCTCTCTCTGTGTGTGTCTCTCTGTCTCTCGTCTCGCTGTCTCCTCTCTCTCTGTACTCTCTCTGTCTCTCTTCTCTCTGTCTCGTCTCTCTGTCCGTTCTGCTGTCTCTGTTCTCTCTCTCTCTATCCTCTTCTCTCTCTGTTCGCTCCTGTCTCTCTGTCTCTCTCTCTCTGTCTCTGTCTCCCGCTGTCTCTCTCTCTCTCTGTCTCTGTCTCTCTCTGTCTCTCTCTTTCTGTCTCTCTCTCTCTCTGTCTCTCTCTCTTCTGTCTCTCTCTCTCCCTCTGGTGGAAGCCTTTCTAGTGCTGGCTGAATAACACATTGATCTATGAATGTAGCAGCATTTCAATAAGAGTCATTTTATTGTTGCATCTACTTGTTTTTCCAGACTAGTAGTAGTATTTGGTTTTACCCTAGGTATCTTGGTTATCTAGTCTCTGGTTCTTGGTTACTAAAGCAGTGTTGGGTCTGAGTTTCTTATTGTGGAGTGGGCCTTAAGTCAAATCAAACATTGCCTGACTACTCCAAGTTCTGTGCTACCATTGCCTTAGCATATCTTGCAGGCAGGATATATTGTAGGTCAAAGGTTTTGTAGCTGGGTTGGTGTTTACATTGATTGCTCTTCTGGTAGCCTGCATAATATCTTCCCACATTAAAAGCACTAGAATACGGGAATGAAGGCTCCCTGTAGGCTCCAGCTTGACTGCTCCATGTTCAGTGTGTTACATGGGTGTTGTCCTTGGCAATTGGGCCTGCACTCGGTTTGTGAAGAGCAATCCGTTGTCTTATCAATAGCCTGGGTTGTCTGTCTCTGGTCACCAACGAGTCCTAAAGTTCTGGGACTGAGTTACATTCAATTGAGTTGTTCCCGTATTCTTTTTCTGTATCACTTGCTTTTGCTGGAGTTCTGCCATTATGCGAAGGGTCTCCAGCACATGGTCCTATCACTGTGAACTCTACAATGCCTCCCTCACCATGCTGTGTCATACCCTTGGAAACCGTGAACCCACAATTTCTCTAAGTTATTTCTGTTGGGTATTTTATTCACACCAATGCAAAAATAGCTACATGTACATACTCTATACATACAATACTTTCATTTTCTCACATTTCTCACTTCATAAACTGTTTGTATACATATGTATGCATGTGTATAAATGCATGCTTCTGGATCCCATATTTTTATTTGTAGCTGAGATCTCTCTCCAGAATGCTAAATTAACATGGCAACCACATAATTGGAATCGATGAGTGTCTTGTGGAATTAACACATCTCTGGCAGACCTTCCCTTTAACTCATGCCTTGCAAATCCTTTTTCAAGAAACTTCTTCAATCCTTCCAAAACATTGGAGTCACCTTTAATCCTCTTTTTCTCATGCTCTTGATCAGCACATGACCAAATCTCATGGGATCTAGTTTCAAACTCTGATTTTTTTTCCACCAATCAGCAACTTTCTACCCAGAACCATCACCATCAAATGCTGGATTGCTTTCAATCAGTCTCCTAACTAACCTTCCACCAGGTTTCTCAACCCAGAAAGCAAAGTAATACTTCCCAAATGATATCCAAGCCAAGATCATCAGTTACTTCAAAATCTCCTGATTATTTTCAATGCATACAGCACAAAAGCCTCACTCCTCAAAATGACCTATGATGCTTGATACACCCTGCATCCCTGTAACACCTTTAGCCTTATTTGTCACCACTCTTCTTTCTCTCCTCCAGCCATGCTGCCTCTTTCCCACCTACCAAGTATGGCATGCACTTGCTTCTACCACACGTCAAGATTTCTTCCACCAGGACTGCAGTGTTTATCTTCTTTAGGTCAGACATTCACTCAGTCACCAAATGATGAAGAATTCCAAGACCACCCATGTAATGCTTTGTAATTTCCTTTTCTTCTTTCCCTCCTCAGTCAAGTGGGTTCCACAAACCTCACCAATATAAGAAAGAAGATAGATAAAAAGATAGATAAAGACATATATACAAACATCTATATTTACTATTTATTTGCATTCTAAGGATATGTATTGATGCTTATCTGTATACTTTGTTCAGTTTTAAACTCTCAGAATCTATAACTTTACAAATAGTTGAGATTTTAAAATATGTGGAATGAATTAATATAGGTGTTTACAGTTTAGAAGATATAATGTTTCCAATATTTAAAGACTTTGTCTTGTAATTAATACAGCCCTCTCCTGTATGTTCACCCTTTACACCCAGATTTAAGAGAGAAACATGTAATC